>NC_036867.1:34993109-34997564 GCF_002910315.2 Salvelinus sp. IW2-2015 | reverse complement strand
CCCTCCCCAATTAAGGTGCCACCAACCTCCTATGGTGTACACAAGTGTCATCTGCATACAGGCGTATGATATAATTTTTTACAGATAGACCAACATTGTTTATATAGACAGTAAAAAGTACAGGACCTAAAATTGATCCATGTGGGACACCTTTCGTAATATCAAGGAAACCTGACTTCACACCATCAGAAAAAAACACATTGTGTCCTGTCTGTCAAGTAATATTAGAAATAATTACATGACAACTGATCCATACCGATTGCAGACAATCTTTGAATTAATAAAGACTGATCAACAGTATCGAAAGCCTTTGATATGTCAATAAAGAGGGCAGCACAGTGCTTCCTCCTATCCATGCCCTTTGCCACATCAGTTAACACCAAGTTTGCAGCAGATATGGTGCTATGACCCTGCCTGAAACCAGACTGGTGAACATATATTGTAGCAAGGAAGGATCTAAACTGACAGTTGATTAATGATTCTAAAATGTTTGATAGGGAAGACAATTTTGAGATAGGGCGATAACTCTTTAGGTCAGAGAGGTCACCACCTTTGTGGAGAGGGAGCACRTGGGCCGCTTTCAAAACCCTGRGGACAGCACCTGAGATRATCATCAGATTAAAAAGTGGATCGCAGTTGGCTGCTAGAGGAGTAAGCATGCGGAGCACTCACGCAGTGATGTGAGGAGGACCTGTGCCAACTGTTTTGCATCAGTAGTTGACTGCAAGTGTGCCTCAAGGTTGAGAAGGCATGGCACCACATCAGACAGCGACTGGCTGTCAGTTTAAAGTTTCTGGTGTGATTTGCGAATGGCTCCAGCAACTTCACAAGCTGCTCTAGCTTGGCCCATTCACTAGTCAACAAGTTGGTCGGTGTGGATCACGAACGGCTCCAGCACTCCAGCACTCTAGTTTGGCCCAGTCATGCTCCACGCTCGCCCTCAGATTTCTTCCCTGTTAGCTAGTGAATGTGATGCACAAGCTAGGCCTATTTGAAACATTGGCATCTACTGGCAGCATCTACCCGCCAGAATCAGAAGCTTGAAAACCCCATTTGATTTATTATATATATTTATTTTTTAGTTTGTTTTGCAGTCAAAGRTAATAGCAGTCTCACTGAGGTCATTCCGTTCCTACTGTCTAGTAATTGTCAGGTGACTATTCTTGTCAAAGGGGTGCTAGTGAGCTGACTACCTAGCTGAAGTGTTAAAAAATTCCTGTCAGAGGCGCGCTAGTGAGTTCTCAATTAATTGACATGTACTGACAGGGTGGCACTCTTGAGGATTCTCACTGATGTGTAGTCATTAATATGAACACAGTTTGGCACTCGTGAGTACCCAATTGCTTTTGACCACCTACTTATACCATAGAAGAGAAGAAGCTATMGAAAATGGCGCATTGTTTTTGTTCTAGAAGAGACCGTTGTTTTATAGCTCAATGGAAGAGACAGGGCAGGACTTCATAGGTATGTTTTATTGAAAGCTAAGGTAGTTATTTAATTTGATGTCAATACATTGAAGTGGCAGTGATAGCATGATTTATTTGCAGAAAACGCTATGTTAATGAAACCTGAAAAGAAGCGTATGAAAATCAGTGTGCATGAACAGTGGCTAGTTAGCTAGCTAGTTAACGTTAGCTATGTTATTAGACTGTAGCTAATGGTCATTCTACATACATGCTTTGTCTCTTAGTAGCTATGTCTTGATATTTTTGACAAATGTAATTAATATTCAACGACATCTCCAATTGCGTGAATGCATCTGAAGACTGGGGTGTATTCCTTAGTGAAGACCATAGCCAACAGTAGCGAATCGTTTTGCGACATTAAAAGTTTTGCAAGGAAAGCCTGCATTTCAAGCCTACAAATTCAGATGATTCCCTCCCTGCTTCAAACCATTTGTTTCCGTTTGGTTCCTAGTGAATACAACCCTGAAAAATATGGCTGCACTCATGAGGCTAGCCATTGTAAACAATCTGATAGCTACATATATGGTTTATTGATTAGGTATTCAGGCTGTATGATATAGTTACAGTAGCCAGCTAGCTGGCTCCCACTTGCTTTTGGCTGAGGAGGGGATTGGGTCGAGTGGACAGGTTATYGGGCAGCCGGACCTCACTAGTTGCAGGATTTAATCTGGAGCGAGAGGGTAGAAAGAGGTCAAATGTAGAGTAGTTCTGTGTGAGTRGGACCAGTGGAYTCAATAGGCTGAACGAATGAGTAGCGGATGTCGTCAACCTTCMTTTCAAAGTGGTTGACAAAGTTGTCCACAAGAGGGAGGAGTTTTAAGGACGGAGGAGGTGGAAAATAGTTTCCTAGGGTTAGAAACAGAAGCTTGAAATCTTGATAGTTATAAAAAGTGGCTTTAGCAGCGGATACACAGGAAGGTAGAGSAGGGAGTGAAAGGATGATAGGTTTAGTTTTCCGGCATTTTCGCTCAGCTGCATGCAGCCCTGTTCTGTAAGCTCAGTGAGTCACTCAGCCACAGAGCAGGAGGGGAGRGCTGACCTGGCCGGGAGGAAAGGGGACAGTGCAAAACATAAATTGTTGAAAGAGGAGAGTAGGGTCGAAGAGGCAGAATCAGGAGACAGGCTGGAGAAGTGTTTAGCTAGGGTTAGAGGAGTAGCTAGGGTTGGAGGAGAGGAAGACAGAAAAATAAACAAAGTAGTGATCAGAGACCTNCCTCTGGAAGCAAAGTCAGCACAAAAACTAAGCCGCACACAAGCCTAAGATCACCATTCGCAATGCCAAGCGTCGGTTGGAGTGGTGTAAAGCTCACCGCCATTGGACTCTGGAGCAGTGGAAATGCGTTCTCTGGAGTGATGAATCACGCTTCACCATCTGGCAGTCCGACAGACGAATCTGGGTTTGGCGACTACAAGGAGAACACTACCTGCCCGAATGCATAGTGCCAACTGTGAATTTTGGAGGAGGAGGAATAATGGCCTGGGGCTGTTTTTCATGATTCGGGCTAGGCCCCTTAGTACCATTGAAGGGAAGTCAACGCTACAGCATACAATGACATTCTAGACGATTCTGTGCTTCCAACTTTGTGGCAACAGTTTGGGGAAGTCCCTTTCCTGTTTCAGCGTGATAATGCGAGGTCTGTACAGAAATGGTTTGTTGAGATCGGTGTGGAAGAACTTGACCGGCATGCACAGAGCCCTGACCTCCACCCCATTGAACACCTTTTGGGATGAATTGGAACACCGACTGTTAGCCAGGCCTAATCGCCCAACATCAGTGCCCGACCTCACAAATGCTCTTGTGGCTGAATGGAAGCAAGTTCCCACAGCAATGTTCCCACATCTAGTGGAAATCCTTCCCAGAATAGTGGAGGCTGTTATATCAGCAAAGGGGGGACCAACTCCATATTAATGCCCATGATTTTGGAATGACATGTTCAACGAGCAGGTGTCCAAATTTTTTGGCATAAATCAGATACATTTTTATGATTTGGAGAATAACATATACTTGGTTTTACCTGCATTAAGTAACAATTTCAGTTCAACAAAGGCTTTCTTCAAAGCAATGAAGGGAGATTGAAGCTTTGAAATAGCCTGGTCAACCATTGGGTCAATAGTGTACACCATAGAGGCTGTTGAGGGGAGGACGGCTCATAATAATGGCTGGAAGGGAGCAAATGGAATGGCATCAAACACATGGAAACCATGGGTTTGATGTATTTGATACCATTCCACCCATTCCGCTCCAGCCATTACCACGAACCCACCCTCCCCAATTAAGGTGCCACCAACCTCCTATGGTGTACACAAGTGTCATCTGCATACAGGCGTATGATATAATTCTGAAACGAATGAGTAGCCGAGTCGTCAACCTTCATTTCAAAGTGGTTGACAAAGTTGTCCACAAGAGGGAGGAGTTTTAAGGACGGGAGGAGTGGAAATAGTTTCCTAGGGTAGAAACAGAAGCTTGAAATCTTGATAGTTATAAAAAGTGGCTTTAGCAGCGGATACACAGGAAGGTAGAGGAGGAGTGAAAGGATGATAGGTTTAGTTTTCCGGCATTTTCGCTCAGCTGCATGCAGCCCTGTTCTGTAAGCTCAGTGAGTCACTCAGCCACAGAGCAGGAGGGAGAGCTGACCTGGCGGGAGAAAAGGACAGTGCAAAACATAAATTGTTGAAAGAGGAGAGTAGGGTCGAAGAGGCAGAATCAGGAGACAGGCTGAGAAAGTGTTTAGCTAGGGTTAGAGGAGTAGCTAGGGTTGGAGGAGAGGAAGACAGAAAATAAACAAAGTAGTGATCAGAGACCTGGGGGGGGGTTACAGTTTGATTAGTAGGCGAACAGCCTCTAGTAAGATGAGGTCAAGCGTATTGCCTTCCTTGTGAGTGGAAGAGGATTGGGAAAGGGTGAGGTCAAAATAGTTGGAAAGAAATTAATCAAAGACAGAAGTTTAAGTTGAAGAATGAAGAGCGGTGAGCCGCTTCGTACAGAAAT
>NC_036867.1:34984155-34991240 GCF_002910315.2 Salvelinus sp. IW2-2015 | reverse complement strand
TCGTCAGGAAATGATCCTATCAAGGTGTCTAGCTCATTGAGGAACTATCTAAGGGAACCTGGTGGGTGATAGATGACAACAATGTTAAGCTTGAGTGGAAAAATGACAATGACCGCATGGAATTCAAATGAGGAGACGGAGATGGACTGGCGAATGAGGGAGAAAATACAAAATCTCCATTTAGAGGAAATAAGCAGYGACGACCAGACTGAAGGGACTGAAGGGCAGCATAGGCTGAGATGAAATCGGCAGACCAGCAATTCCATATGGGTTGTGCGTGCAGGGTACACTAAATTAGAAGGGTTGCTGCATCCAAGTGGTGGGAGCGTCTCTAACGCCTACAGGGAGGGAGAAAACAGGTATAGAAAACACACACACATAGTTGCCAAAGCTACAAAAGAGCTAAATTATATCATCTGAAAATAACTAAGTAAGATACTGAAGTGAGAGAGTGTGGGGAGACTGAAGTACTAATACTAATTGCTAATTGCCTTGCAGAGGTGAAGAGCATACCTCCCGGAAGTAATTGCGGATTGCCTAGGAGAGGAGAAACCACTCCCCCTCCAGTACAGCCACTGATTACAAAAAATTGCACTGCCCCTTAATCCCGGTTGATGTGTCAACAACAAGTTATGAGCAGTCAGCAGTTCACACACCAAGTAAGCTTCTGGGAACACAGGCAGCACTTAAAGTAGATGGCCCTWGCTAGCAAAAAGACAGATTTWAAAAATATATACTTATCACTCCTGGAGATATCAGGAGTCCTCTAGCTATAGAACACAGGAGGTTGRTGGCACCTTAATTGGGGAGGATGTGCTCTTGGTAATGGCATTCGATAGCCTCCACTGCTATAGAATGAAGCAAGTGGTGCTGTTGTGTCTGCATTGCCATTGTTGGTTAGCCTGGCAGAAGTTTGTGTAATTGCAGACCATTTTTTATTTTTTTATTTCACCTTTATTTAACCAGGTAGGCCAGTTGAGAACAAGTTCTCATTTACAACTGCGACCTGGCCAAGATAAAGCAAAGCAGTGCGACAAAAACAACACAGAGTTACACATAAACAAACTTACAGTCAATAAAAATAAAAATATATATATATTTTTTAATCTATGTACAGTGTGTGCAAATGGAGAAGAGTAGGGAGGTAGGCAGTAAATAGGCCACAGAGGCGAAAATAATGACAATTTAGCATTAATACTGGAGTGATAGATGTGCAGATGATGATGTGCAAGTAGAGATACTGGGGTGCAAAAGAGCAAGAGGGTAAGTAATAATATGTGGATGAGGTAGTCGGGTGGGCTATTTAGAGATTGGCTGTGTACAGGTACGGTGATCGGTAAGCTGCTCTGACAGCTGATGCTTAAAGTTAGAGAGGGAGATATAAAACCAGCTTCAGAGATTTTTGCAATTCGTTCCAGTCATTGGCAGCAGAGAACTGGAAGGATGTCTTCCCATGAGGATGTTGTRTGTGTGGGATTGCAGCAACTCTGTGTGTAGCAGCAGAAGCGTAACCGAGGACAGCAACACTGTCTTCAGTCTAAGAGAATTGCAGCTTCACTGATACAGAGCTACTAATATTGATACTTTCTGTAATTATACATTTTGTACGTGTTCTCTAAACACAGTCAACACTGTAGTTACATACAACTACTATTCAGTCAGTAGCCTACAAAATGTTTCTTTTTTAATGCTGCAATCAGATGGAGAAAGACAAAGTGTTGAATCTCTCCTGTCCTGGCACACTACATGAAGCATCCAATGTTCATCCTAAAGCCATTGTTGTGAAATGTGCGGCAGCAGGCGTCTTTCAGGAGATGAAGGGAATGAAGCAGAGAGGTTCTGGAAGAGGACCCGCATGGAAACATCCAGAAGGCTCCATCACTACAGTACTTCTATGCAGATCTTTAAGAGCATGGGGACATGTGGGCTTCCTTCAGCAGCAGCAGTGCTATGAGGTGATGGATGGATACTGCAATGTCATTGAGTCTGCTCTGTGCTATGGGAAATTCTTATCGTGAGATAGGAAGTGTTCATGTGTTCTTCATGTGGTTCAGGTGATCAAAGAGAAAGGACACTTTCTGAGACAGAAGACATTCCAAGCTGTCAGTCTATTCATGGTTTAACAGGCAGCAGACTTTAAACATTTTTTTTTTTTACTCAAGTAGTATTTTATTGGGTGACTTTCACTTTTACTTGAGTCATTTTCTATTAAGGTGTCTTTACTTTAATGACAATAGGGTACTTTTTCCATCACCGTCTCTGAGTACCAGCCTTCATATTTCCAAGCATGGTGGTGGCCTCATCATGTTATGGGTATGCTTTTCATTGGCAAGGATAAAAATAAACAGAATAGAGCTAAATACAGGCAAAATCCTAGAGAAAAACCTGGTTCAGTCTGCTTTCCAACAGACACTGGAAGACAAATCGACCCTTCAGCAGGACAATTACCTAAAACACAAGGTCAAATATACACTGCAGTTGCTTACCTAGACAACATTGAATGTTCCTGAGTGGCCTAGTTACAGTTTTTACTTAAATCGGCCTGATAATCTATGRCAAGACTTGAAAATGGCTGTCTAACAATGATCAACAACCAACTTGACAGAGTTTGAAGAATTWAAAAAAAGAATGATGTGCAAATATTGTACAGTCCAGATGTGCAGAGCTCTTCCAAACTTACCCATATAGACTCACAGCTGTAATCGCTGCCACACGTGATTCTAACATGCATTGACTCAGGGGTGTGAAGACTTACATAAATGAGATATTTCTGTATTTAAGTTTCAATACATTTGCAAAAATTTCTAAAAACACGGTTTCACTTTGTCATTATGGGGTATTGTGTGTAGATGGGTGAGGAAAAAAAATATTTCATCCATTTTGAATTCAGGTTGTAACACATCAACATTTTGAATAAGTMAAGGGGTATGAATAGTTTCTGAAGGCACTGTGTGTACACATACATTTCATTATTACTAATGATTACAGCAGCAACACCATAGTCTCCTACACATCACAAAAATATGGTTTTGAATTTCTGTTTCTTTGGAATTGATATATACTGAACAAAAATATAAACGCAACAATTTCAAAGATTTTACTGAGTTACAGTTCATATGAGGAAATCGGTCAATTGAAATTAATTCATTAGGCCCTGATCTATGGATTTCACATGACTGGGAATATAGAAATGCATCTGTTGATCACGGATACCTTTAAAAAAAAAAATGGGCCTCACAATGGGCCTCAGGATCTCATCACGGTATCTCTGTGAATTAAAATTGCCATCGATAAAATGCAATTGTGTTAATTGTCCGTAGCTTATTCCTGCCCATACCATAACCCCACCGCCACCATGGGGCACTCTGTTCACAATGTTGACATCAGCTAAATGCTCACCCACACGACGCCGTACACGTGTTCTCCGCTTGTGAGGCCAGTTGGACATACAGCCAAATTCTCTAAAACGATGTTGGCTTATGGTAGAGTAATGAACATTAAATTATTTGCCAACAGCTCTGGTAGACATTCCTGTACTCAGCATGCCAACTGCACACTCACTCAAAAACTTGAGACATCTGTGGCATTGTGTTGTGTGACAAAACTGCACATTTTACGTGGCCTTTTATTGTCCCCAGCACAAGGTGCACCTGTGTGATGATCATGCTGTTTAATCAGCTTCTTGATATGCCACACCTTTTAGGTGGATGGATTATCTTGGCAAAGGAGAAATGCTCACTAACAGGGATGTCAAAAAAAATTGTGCACAAAATTTGAGAGAAATAAGCTTTTTGTGCGTTTGAAASATTTCTGGGATCTTTTATTTCAGCTCATAAAACATGGCACCAACACTTTACATGTTGTGTTTATATTTTTGTTTAGTGTATATTTAAATTTTAATTTGGAGTAAGGCTACTTACGATCGGGAGGTTGGAATACTGTCTGAATCATAATTACATCACATGCCAAACTCTGAGGCTCATAATGAGGAAATAGTTGAGTGTGTTCCCATTGTACCAGATGTTTTTGGGTCCATTTAACAAGCACCATGCTAACACCTWTCGACCAGATGCTTTCAGGAACAATCCAATGATGAACTCTGGAATTCCAGATTTACAACATACAGTATCTCACAGATCTATCTCCAATCTTGTGAGGATTTCAGGAATATCACCTTCTCTGTTGATTCGATTTGAAGTAAATCGAAGCCCGTGTTTCGATGAATCACGTGCCCATAGTGAACTGCCTCCTACTCTGTCCCAGATGCTAATATATGCATATTATTTACTATTGGATAGAAAACACTCTGGACGTTTCTAAAACTGTTTGAATTATGTCTGTGAGTATAACAGAACTCATATGGCAGGCAAACTTACAAACAGGAGTGAAATTCTGGGGCTGGTTGATGTTAAACTCATCGTGTATTCACATCCCAGTAAGATATGGATCTGTTCGCACTTCCTACGCCTTCCACTAGATGTCAACAGTCAGTAGAACGTGGAATGAAGCCTCTAGTGTGATGTGGGCCGGATGGCAGCTATTTGAGTCAGTGGTCTGCAGGATGCTAGTTCCTGGTCACGCGCGCTAGTCATGATATGGCATGTGTTCCATTACTCTGTAGACAAAAACGCTCCGGTTGGAACGTTATTGGATATATATGATAACAACACCTGAAGATTGATTCTCTACTTAATTTGACCAGTTTATTCGACCTGGAATATTAACTTTTTGAAGTTTTCGTTCGAGTTCGCCTGGACCGGCGCCAACGTTTGGACATGTACTAAAAGTGTAGCAAAAGTAGCTAATTGTACACTAGTAATGGACATTATCGAACAAAACAATGATTTATTTGGAACTAGGACTCCTGGCACTGCATTCTGATGAAAGATCATCAAAGGTAAGGGAATATTCGTATTTCTGTTGACTCCAACATGGCGGAGAAATGTTGTGTATTTCTGAGCGCCGTCTCAGATTATTGCATGGTATGCTTTTTCCTAAAGTTTAAAAAAAATCTGACACAGTGGTTGCATTAAGAACCAGTGTATCTTAATTATATGTAAAACATGTATCTTTCATCAAAGTTTATGATGAGTATTCTGTTATTTGACGTGGCTCTCTGTTAATTACTCCGGATATTTTGGAGGCTTTCTGAACATGGCGCCAATGTAAACCGAGATTTGTGGATATAAATATGCACATTATCGAACAAAACATAAATGTATTGTGTAACATGATGTCCTATGAGTGTCATCTGATGAAGATTATCAAGGTTAGTGATTAATTTTATCTCTATTTCTGCTTTTGTGACTATCTTTGCTGGGAAAATGGCTGTGTTGTTTTTGGATTTGGTGGTGATCTAACATAAATATATGGTGTGTTTTAGCTGTTAAACATTTAAAAAATCGGACACGATGGGTAGATTAACAAGATGTTTATCTTTCATTTGCTTTATTGGACTTGTTTTTTTTTTTATTTAAAAAAATTAATACATTTTACCCCTTTCTCCCCAATTTTCGTGTATCCAATTGCTAGTATTCCTATCTTGTCTCATCGCTACAACTCCCGTACGGGCTCGGGAGAGACGAAGGTCGAAAGCCATGCGTCCTCCGAAGCAACACCCCAACCAAGCCGCACTGCTTCTTAACACAGCGCGCTCCAACCCGAAGCAGCCTCACCAATGTGTCGGAGGAAACACCGTGCACCCCTTGGTTAGCACACTGCGCCCGGCCCGCCACAGGAGTCGCTGGAGCGCGATGAGATCCCTACGGCCAAACCCTCCCTAACCCGGACGACGCTAGGCAATTGTGCGTCGCCCCACGGACCTCCCGGTCGCGGCCGGCTGCGACAGAGCCTGGGCGCGAACCCAGAGACTCTGGTGCACAGCTAGCGCTGCGGTGCAGTGCCCTAGACCACTGCGCCACTCGGGAGGCCCTGTATTTGACTTGTTAATGTGTGAAAGTTATATATTTCTAAAAAATATTTTTGAATTTCGCGCGCTGCCTTTTCAGCGGAATGTTGTGGGTGTTCCGCTAGCGGAACCCCTGGGTTAGAAAGGTTAAGCCATTTTGCCACAACTTTGGAAGTATTGCTTGGGTCATTGTCCATTTGGAGACCATTTGCGACCAAGCTTTAACTTCCTGATGATGTCTTGAGATGTTGCTTCATATATAACATACTTTTCCTCCTTCATGATGCCATCTATTTTGTGAAGTGCACCAGTTCCCTCCTGCAGCAAAGCACCCCCACAACATGATGCTGCCACCCCCGTGCTTCACGGTTCGGATGGTGTTCTTCGGCTTGCAAGCCTCCCCCTTTTTCCTCCAAACATAACGATGGTCATTATGGCAAACAGTTCTATTTTTGTTTCATCAGACCAGAGGACATTTCTCCAAAAAGTAACGATCTTTGTCCACATGTGCAGTTGCAAACCGTAGTCTGGCTTATTTATGGCGGTTTTTGGAGCAGTGGCTTCTTCCTTGCTGAGCGGCCTTTCAGATTATGTCGATATAGGACTACTTTTACTGTGGATATAGGTACTTTGTTACCTGCTTCCCCCAGCATCTTCACAAAGACCTTTGCTGTTGTTCTGGGATTGATTTGCACTTTTCGCTCCAAAGTATGTTCATCTATTGGATACAGAACGCGTCTCCTTCCTGAGCGGTATGACGGCTGCATGGTCCCATGGTGTGTTATAACTCGGTACTTGCTCAACTTGCGTACTATGTGATTTGTAAGCTGATGAAGGTATGTACCTTCAGGCATTTGGAAATTGCTCTAACCAGTTAGCGTAGAGTCTACAATCTTGGGTGATTCTTTTGATTTTCCCATGATGTCAAGCAAAGAGGCACTGAGTTTGAAGGTAGGCCTTGAAATACATCCACAGGTACACCTCCAATTGACTCAAATGATGTCAATTAGCCTATCAGAAGCTTCGAAAGCCTACATAATCTGAATCCAAGCTGTTTAAAGGCACAGTCAACTTAGTGTATGTAAACGTCTGACCCCCTGGAATTGTGATACAGTGAATTATAAGTGAAATAATCTGTCTGTAAACAATTTTTGGAAATCATACTGTGTACATGCAC
>NC_036867.1:34967345-34983405 GCF_002910315.2 Salvelinus sp. IW2-2015 | reverse complement strand
GCCCTGTTGTAGCCTTGAAAAGTGTACAAATAATAAACAACAGAAGTAAAAGGAAATATGCTCATCACTTTCCTATGATCGTTTCTTGGTTCATAAATTTGACATGAAGAGCATGATTATAAATGACTGACAGCAATAATCCCTTTTAAACAAAACCCTGCACTTTTGAGCATAACTACTTAAATGTGTACTAGTCAATTGCATATATTAAGATTGATGAAATACTTGCTAATATTGTACTCTACAAATCACTCTAAATACCATTGAATAGAATGATTTACCTCATAGAAGAGGCACTGTTATGAGATCATTAAAGAAGACTGTATTCTTACAGACCTTGTGGCCTTGTCCAGTAAACTGGAGGATATTGGAGATCAACTGAATAGGTCTAACAAGTGAACATTGATATCGGCGCACAAATGTATTTCCTGCAGCAGCAACATCAACGTAGATTGGGCATGAATGCACACCCTCATTGTGTATATACAGCACACACTGAAATAATACAGAATCTGTTTCGGGACCTGGGGACGAAATAGTATAATGACAGAGAATGCAGAATTTGATCCATTCAAGCTCTTTGTCTTAATTTCCCTCTGTGTTCTCCCAGGCTGTCAAAAGTCTCAGTCTCAGGTCTCAGAGCCCCTGCAGTGATTAAGAAATATACACTTGGTGCTCTCGATAGGCTTGTATGGCATGTGGGATCCACTGCTATTTTGAGGGAGATGGATTGTATTTGTTTTTGATATTTTTCGATTGGGAACTGGACTGAACTGGTTTTGTCGCAGGGGGTGGGAGAAATAGAAGACGTCATTCCATTTGCATAAAAGGTTAAGGACATGTTCTGTTTTTACTATTAAGCAATAGTCACAAGGTCATTAAAAGTCCAATACAACACGACAAGGTAATATATGCAGCCTTGGGCAAGGCAACTGGCAATATCGGTTGTTCTCTCTCAGAATGCTCCATCTGCATATACAGTTGAAGTCGGAAGTTTACATACACCTTAGCCAAATACATAAAAACCCAGTTTTTCACAATTCCTGACATTTAATCCTAGTAAATATTCCCTGTCTTAGGTCAGTTAGGATCACCACTTTATTTTTAAGAATGTGAAATGTCAGAATAATAGTAGAGAGAATGATTTATTTCAGCTTTTATTTCTTTCATCACATTCCCAGTGGGTCAGAAGTTTACATCACTCAATTAGTATTGGTAGCATTGCCTTTAAATTGTTTAACTTTATTTCATAAAAAAATATTTCATCCATTTTGAATTCAGGTTGTAACACATCAACATTTTGAATAAGTCAAGGGGTATGAATAGTTTCTGAAGGCACTGTGTGTACACATACATTTCATTATTACTAATGATTACAGCAGCACACACCATAGTCTCCTACACATCACAAAAATATGGTTTTTGAATTTCTGTTTCTTTGGAATTGATATATACTGAACAAAAATATAAACGCAACAATTTCAAAGATTTTACTGAGTTACAGTTCATATGAGGAAATCGGTCAATTGAAATTAATTCATTAGGCCCTGATCTATGGATTTCACATGAATCAAGGTCAAATGTTAGGTCAAATGTTTTGGGTATCCGTTCACAAGCTTCCTACGATAAGCAGAGATGTAACCAAGTCATTGTTTTTACAAGTCACAAGTAAGTCTCAAGTCTTAGCACTCAAGTCCCAAGTCAAGACGGGTCAAGACGGGCTCAAAACTTTGAGTTTCGAGACCTAAACAAGTCATAATTGCTCTTCACCAAATGTAATACCTTTCATATTTTTAACAAGAGTAATAGTTAGTATATTACATTTACGCAAATCATTAATGCTTTTAAAAACATATATATTCATTACTTTCCAAATAAACTCTATATTTATGAGTAGCCATGAGAAAGACCCCCCCCCCCCATAGCGATCAACTATCGAGGATCGCTATGGGGGCGCAATCGGGCGATGTAGGCTTGTAAACAATCGCCCAACCTTAACACACACACACACACACACACACACACACACACACACACACACACACCACCCTCTCTGTGTGTGGTTACAGTAGGCCAACGTATGTCAATGGTTATAGGAACAGCAGTAACATCAGTCAGGATTTAGGCTACCAACTGCCTAGCCAAGTGTAGCTCAATCTTGGGGTGCAATGATCACGTTCCTGCACTGACTGACTGTGTGGAGGCTCATTGATTTAACGTAACGTTAGACTACATGCTACACCAGCAAAGTTATAAATGATATAGCTGTCGGCTATATTAGGCACGACTTACCGTTCTTTGTGCAGCTTCAAATGTCGAACAAAGTTGGAAGTTGTTGCGCCTCCGTCTGTCATTTTCTCCCGCATGTTTTGCAAGTTGCAATCCGTTTTTTTTTAACAGCGTAGTTGTCATGCACAAAGTAGATGTCCTAACCTACTTGCCAAAACTATAGTTTGTTAACAAGAAATGTCTTGAGTGGTTTAAAAACAAGATTTAATGACTCCAACCTAAGTGCATGTAAACTTCWGACTTCAACTGTATAATAGCTTTCCACTTCCGACAMGTTATCAGTTAATTTGACAAATGTGTTTTCAGAAATGTAGTTCARAAATCATCCAGGATATGATCATGCAGAAAGTGTAAACCAAATCACTGTGTTTCCCCTTCATAGGCAATCTGCACCACAAGCATACGCTGGTTCAGACAGGCCTGAAAAGTTMATCTTAGACAAAATGTCACTTATCTCTGCTGATTCATGCTGTTATCTGAGGATGTGCTTGTCATATAGCTGGAATACTCATAATACCTCAAACAGCTTTACAGTGTTCCACAGTGTTCCGGAACTCTTGCGGCTCTCCCTCGCCCTCCATTTGGCAAATCTGACCATAATTCTATTCTACTGATTCCTGCTTACAAGCACAAACTAAAGCAGGAAGTAGCAGTGACTCACTCAATACAGAAGTGGTCAGATGACGCGGATGCTACGCTATAGGACTGTTTTTTTTTTGCTAGCACAGACTGGAATATGTTCTGGGATTCATCCAATGGCATTGAGGAGTATACCACCTCAGTCACCGCCTTCGTCAATAAGTGCATCGATGACGTCGTTCCCACAATGACCGTACGTACATTTCCCAACCAGAAGCCATGGATTACAGGAAACATCCGCACCAAGCTAAATGCTAGAGCTTCTGCTTTCWAGGAGCGTGACACTAATCCAGACGAYTACAAGAAATCCCGCTATGCCCTCAGATGAAGCATCAAACAGGCAAAGCGTCAATACAGGACTAAGATTGAATCCTACCACACCGGCTCTGATGCTCGTCGGATACTGTACTGTCTGAACCTTATTCAATTGGTTTAGGATTAGATTTACACGCACATATGCAATTCCGTACTGTCTGAACCTTATTAAATTGGTTTAGGATTACATTTACATGCATATATGCAATACTGTACTGTCTGAACCTTTTTCAATTGGTTTAGGATTAGATTTACATGCACATATGCAATACTATACTGTCTGCACCTTATATAAATAAGTTTAGGATTAGATTTACATGCACATATGCAATACTGTACTGTCTGAACCTTATTAAACTGGTTTAGGATTAGATTTGCACGTACATATGCAATACTGTACTGTCTGAACCTTATTCAATTGGTTTAAGATTTGATTTACACGCACATATGCAATACTGTACTGTCTGAACCTTATTCAATTGTTTTAAGATTTTATTTACACGCACATATGCAGTACTGTACTGTCTGAACCTTATTCAAATGGTTTAGGATTAGATTTAAACGCATAAATGCACGAATGTATGCATGTATGCGCGTAGGCACACAGAAACACGCACGCACACGCACACACAAACGCACACACACAGACACACACACACTAACTATAACGAACCGCATATGTTTCAACTTTATTATGCCAACATCCCCATTTCAAAATGATTTCTCACCCTTTTTCCATTGCGTTAGATTTTTATCAAACAGGTTAATGAGAAGTTGCAAATGTAACAAAAATCCTCATTGAATCCAAAGTCATGGCATTGGAACGTGTATACTAAACGGCTGGTGCGTCCAAAAWCAGCGATTTTATGTCAAACRGTAAACATTTAGCCTTATTTAGACATAGCACTGATAGTTTAAGCTATGTTTGGTAACTGAGATCCTCCTTAGGGAGGGGAATACTTGGTAGACTCTACTGGCCCCTAACTCCCCATCTGGCTCAGAGGTAGCTCTCAGTCGCTTGTCAAGTAAACAATCCATTTTGATATTTACATTCCACCAATTATAAGTACTGTATCACTGGAATCAGATGAAGCTAGAAACATGTTGTGACTGGATCGCTGGTTTCCCAGGTCCCCAATTCATACCCCATGACACAATTGTATACTATGATAGAATTGTTATCTATTAAACCACATTTTTCAAGAGGTTGGCTAAAGAGACTTTTATCTGGGCTCCCTCATGGTGGAGTATGATCTCCCTTTAGGTATGACTGGWCCAGGTTGCGGTGAGGGTCTTGGTCTGGCTAATCATGGGTGCGAAGGTTAAGTAGGGACTATCTGTGATGACGTGCAGATTGTACCACTGTGAGTGGGAGCATGGAGTGATTGTTGCTGGTGCCACTGCCGGTGTTGGTATTTATTTCCTGACTCAGGCATGCATTCCTTGTTAATGATGCCCACGATGTTGCTATGCTTGCTGTTGTCAGTTGTTTTGGTTCTAGATTAGGTATTTTTGGAGGCTCTTAAAATGTGATCGGTCAATGTTTATAGCTTTCCATTTCAGTTTTGCCAGGCCGTCATTGTAAATAAATGTGCTCTTATTTACTAAGTGTTCTTAGCCTGGTTAAATACAATAAACCAATAACAAGTACTAAATCTACTACTGGATATTGTTGCTGTCCATCTAATATAGTATGTTATAGGATGGGAGCAGTTGTAGTGATGTGACAGCCAGACAGATGCTTACCCCAATGCTCTTTCCAGTCTGCTGAATGCTGGATGGAAAAGGTCAGGGGATTGCAACATCTTAAGCATTGGTCTGGTCTTCAACCCTGGTCCTGGTTAGTGATTTGTGGAATCCGGTTTTGTRTAGTGTTGGGTAATGCTGAGCTAGAACCAAAGCCTGCAAATCCTGTAGCTTCAAAAAAGCCCTCTGAAGTGAAATGTTATGAAAGTCATTTCATAGACCAGCTGCCTTGAGGAACATGATGTGAGAAAGAAATATCTCAGTGTTGCTTGCCAACCTAATCATGTTGTGTAAAAATGAGTTGGCTATGAAATAAACATAATCATTTATGCACAGTTACATGTGTTTCAGTAGCACTGTGATCTTATATTGAGCAGTAGACAAGATGGCGCCGGAGAACAAGACTGACGTTTTACATATTCCTAACCAATTATGTTTTGTTTTTTGTTTCTTTGCGTTGTTTGTAACTTATTTTGTAACTTATTTTGTACATAATGTTGCTGCTACCGTCTCTTATGACCGAAAATAACTTCTGGAAATCAGAACTGTGATTATTCACCACGGACTGGCAAAATCCTTTTTTTCCTTTAACGAGTCCGACGAGCCCGACGTGAATGCTTTTCCGGGAACAGGCCCAAATCCCCGTTATTTGCGTGAAGAGAAGGCGGAGAAAAAGGGGCCAGAGGRCAGGTTGCCTTCTGAGAATTCGTAGGCGGTCRAATAAACTTCCACTTCCTTCCATTCTGCTAGCAMACATGCAATCTTTGGATAATAAAAAAAAGCTGGTGCACGATATCTAAGGAAGTCTCAAGGTTTTGCTCGCCTGAGGTAGAGTATCTAATGATAAGCTGTAGACCACACTATCTACCTAGAGAGTTTTCATCTGCATTTTTCATAGCTGTCTACATACTACCACAGACTGATGCTGGCACTAAGACCGCACTGAATGAGCTGTATTCCGCCATAAGAAAATGTGAAAACGCTCACCCAGAGRCGGCACTCCTAGTAGCCGTGGACTTTAATGCAGGGAAACTTAAATCCATCTTACCAAATTTCCAGCAGTATGTTAAATGTGCAACCAGAGGAAAAAACTACTACARAAACAGACTACAAACGGAWGCACAGCCAAGAGCTGTCCAGTGACACGAGCCTACCAGACGAGCTAAATAACTTCTATGCTCACTTCGAGGCAAATAATACTGAAACATGTATGAGAGCAGCAGCTGTTCCGGAAGACTGTGATCACRCTCTCCGCAGCCGTGAAGTGCTTTGAAAGGCTGGTCATGGCTCACATCAACACCATTATCYCAGAAACCCTAGACCTACTCAAATTTGCATACCGCCCTAACAGATCCACAGATGATGGAATCTCTATTGAACTCCACACTGCCCTTTCTCACCTGGACAAAAGGAACACCTATGTGAGAATSCTGTTCATTGACTACAGCTCAGTGTTCAACACCATGGTGCCCACGAAGCTCGTCACTACGCTAAGGACCCTGGAACTTAACACCTCCCTCTGCAACTGGATCCTGGACTTCCTGACGGGTCGCCCCCAGGTGGTAAGGGTAGGTAACAACACATTCGCCATGCTGATCCTCAACACAGGGGCCCCTTAGTGGGGCGTGCTCAGTCCCCTCCTGTACTCCCTGTTCACTCATGACTGCATGGCCAGGCACGACTCCAACACCATCATTAAGTTTGCCAATGACTCAACAGTGGTAGGCCTGATCACCGACAACAACGAGACAGCCTATAGGGAGGAGGTCAGAGACCTGGCCATGTGGTGCCAGTACAACAACCTCTCCCTCAACGTGATCAAGACAAAGAAGATGATTGTGGACTACAGAAAAAAGAGGACAGAGCACGCCCCATTCTCATCAACGGGGCTGCAGTGGAGCAGGTTGAGAGCTTCAAGTTTCATGCAAAATAAAATATATATTTTTAATTTGCCCCACCAAGATGTTACATGTTAAAATYGCCACTGATAGTTCCAAAGCTTGATAATTTAAATCGAAAAATAAATATGTAACATGTCTTCAAAATCAATGTCAGTACAGCAGATGGTAAGCGAGACATTGATGTTGATGTTTTGGCTATCACGTATCTGTCAGTCTCCTTATTTCATCATCATGTGAGTCTGAACCATTAGCAAGTATTGTTGTAACCTTTACAGCGTCCACAGACACTGATTGAAAGTGAGGCGTGTTTGGGGAGGAAGCAGAGATGCCCCAGGGAAGCGTGCCAATATGGCATATTGAGGGGAGAGAGGGGGCAGTGGGGGTCGGATGGCATGTCTACGGGAGAGAGGGGAGAGAGGGGATGGCGGTGGATGGCATGGCGAGGGAAGAGAGGGGTGGGGGTGATGAGGGGGTGGATGCCCTAGAGCACACCCACTCAATGATGGCAGTGGAGGAGTTCAAAGAGGGTCGATAGGGTCATTTCAGGAGGTAGACTGATTTAGGTAATTCCAGGAGGTAGACTGATTTAGGTCATTTCAGGAGGTAGACTGATTTAGGTCATTTCAGGAGGTAGACTGATTGAGGTCATTTCAGGAGGTAGACTGATTGAGGTCATTTCAGGAGGTAGACTGATTGAGGTCATTTCAGGAGGTAGACTGATTGAGGTCATTTCAGGAGGTAGACTGATTGAGGTCATTTCAGGAGGTAGACTGATTGAGGTCATTTCAGGRGGTAGACTGATWGAGGTCATTKCAGGAGGTAGACTGATTGAGRTCATTTCAGGRGGTAGACTGAATGAGGTCATTTCAGGAGGTAGACGGATTGCGATCATTTCAATAGGTAGACTGRTTTGGGTCATTTCAGGAGGTAGACTGATTAAGGTCATTTCATGAGGTAGACTGACTAAAGCCTGAGAATACTGAGAATACATGTATTTAATAATGACAACAATTCCTTTAATTCAATCCCGTCTTATCTTGTAAAAAAGTTAAAAAATTATCAAAAATGAGTGCAACAATTTTTGTCTCCAACAAAAATCAAAGCCAAAGAGTTTAAAGGGGAATTTCACCCTGGGGGAATCTGGGTTTGCTTTAATCATGTCCGAGGACTTTCTAGGTCTGTGAGATATGTTTCACACATAATTGCCCAGGAGGAAGGCAGGTCTGGGCTTTGCGCGCTGAATGATATACCCTATGATGGCTTTGTCCTTGTTCAATCGAGCCATTGGACGTCTTTCAGTGATGTTCCTATCAGCGAATTTATTGCTTAATATACAAGCTGACATTTTTTTCAATCTTTGAAAGACTACAACTCATGTGGGGCGGTGCTTTGTGCTCTGGCCCTGTCCCTCCCCCAAGGCAGGCTCCTTTGAAAGGGAAGCGGACACTAACAGCACAATCCTTTGGGCAAAAGTAAAAGACCTGACCAGACCACAAAAACTTAAAGTGATTCCTCTCATCAACACAAATTCGAAGACTGAGCTTTTTTTATTGCTACATGGTGACATTCAACCATACATGTTTCAACCGGAATATAGCGAAGAGGATTCGAAACAAAGCATTGAATTTAGCTCGATGCTCAGCCAATGCCAGCTCCAAGAGGGTAGATTACAAATATTGTGGCTAGCTAAGTAAGTTATTTTTCCTGCAAGCCAACTAGCTAGCTAGTTAACTTTAGTTTATCTACTGAAACCCATATTGTGTATTGCTTGCTAACATACTACTGTGTTACAGTGGGGGGAAATCTAATTATTTTTATGTTTGCTAACTTAGGTAGCTAGCTAGCTAAGTAAGCTAAACAACTACAGGTAGCCATATCTATGACTAAAAATAAAATAGGTTTTATAATCGGAGATCTATTTTTAGTCATAGATATGGCTACTAAACAGCAAGCTATAACGTTACAACCAGCCACCTACAGTAAAGCTAGGTTTACCAGCAAACATTAGCACATGACTGGAGTTGATTAGCTAGTTAGTCTAGCAATTGCTAACTTGTTACTATGCACCAGGCCTYCCATTTGTTACCATGCGCCAGGCCTCCAGCAACTGTAAATAGGTTTACTAGCTAGCTATGTAACATAATTGACAAGGGTTGACATTGGTTATGATTATGACTGTGGATGCATTTCAAAATCACAAAATTATAGGCAAGACACAAGATAGGATTCCAAACCGATGTAAATAGCAAATATTGTCTATCCAGCAATCTAGCTAGCTAAGTTTACTAGCTAACAGTGAGGAGAAACAATAACACAACAATTTAACTGTTGTAAATCTCTAAAACTGATAAAGTGGTTTTACTATAAAAAATATTTGCCTACGCAGCCTGTTAAACATGGCTGTAGCTAGATACTGTCTGCCTACCTACCTACCTAGGTACAATTGTACGGTCTGGTCGATGTGCAAAGGTTGAGGGTTAGGCCATATTTCTTTCTATTAGGTTATTGTTCTAAATGTAATCTCTGTGCCTATGCACATGTACTGTATACATGTTCAACTAGTCTACCCTAATAGTGTTATGCTGATACAGTTCAAC
Organism: Salvelinus sp. IW2-2015; assembly: GCF_002910315.2. NCBI lineage: Eukaryota > Metazoa > Chordata > Actinopteri > Salmoniformes > Salmonidae > Salvelinus > Salvelinus sp. IW2-2015. The sequence continues at coordinate 34,973,918 of NC_036867.1, read as the reverse complement.
TGTCGTTCAAACTGTGCAATGAAGTATAATTTATTATCTTTTTCTGTCTTACAGACAATACTGTGTAGTGTCTGGGCCTCTTTCTGGAGTGGATTCTTGGAGAGAAACATAATTCCTTTGCCTGCATGTGTCATTGTAGCAGAACTGTATCCCGTGAAMTGAATCCCTCTCGATGGATTGGACATTATGCTGGATTTCAAGCAGAAGATGACTCAAAATGAGCTGAATGGCAGTCTGATCATGACAACGTTCCTCCCACAGCTRTACAAGTGTTCCCTGAATTTACTGTACTTTATGTTTATTTGGAATGGCAATTTCATCATGACCGTCTCTCCCAGCATCTGTTGATCACCAGTTGTCTTAGCTAGATTGTTACTCCAGATAATGTGATTTAAGTTTTTTTGTACGTTAGTTTTACCATATTGTCACATTCGTCGTAAAGATGAGACCAAGGCGCAGCATGAGTAGAGTTCCACAGTATTTTTTATAAATCGAAACGCACCAAAACAAACAAATAAATAAAAAATAAAGAACAAACGAAACGTGACGCTACTGGTAAGCACTCAGGCAACTCAATGTAGACAAGATCCCACAACACAAACGAGGAAAATGGCTACCTTAATATTGATCCCCAATCAGAGACAACGATAAACAGCTGTCTCTGATTGGGAACCATATCAGGCCAACATATACATACAAAACCCCTAGACATACAACACCCCTAGACATACAAAAACCCTAGACATACAAAACTAGCGTACCCACCTAGTCACACCCTGACCTAACCAAAATATATAGAAAACAAATACAATAGATATATAAGAAAAACAGAGATATTGTACACTCCCCTGTATTTTAGATTTTGACAAATAACAATTATTTTAATATATCTATTGTCTAACATCTGTTTGATGCTGCAGAACCCCGTACAACTTCTATAAATATATTCTGTGAATCCATAAAGGCAGATACATTTTGAGGACTGATTGAAAATACCCATATTTATTTTATGGCTCCTTCATCCGGCTTCGCTACACTGGCAATGGTGTTTGGCATGGTGGGCTGTGGAAGCAGAGTKCTTGTGGCGAATSGTCTTGTCTCGTCTTTGGTGTACAGCCAGCTGGATGACTGCCGGAAGTGGCGTAGGGCTTGAAGACCGTAGCCACCAATTGTTTGAACCTCTTGCAGAAGATTTGCTCGTCTGCACGTCTCTTGGAAAGACATGGTTGTGGTGTTACCATTTTACACTTTTTCTGGAAGGGACGTAGGGCAACATGCCTTTGTTGGTAAAGGTGTTAACCGATTGGGACCTAAGTGTTTATATTCAAACTATTGTATTGTTTAGGGACAATGAGGGATATTGGGAGCTGCTTTTGAGAGGAAAGATCAGTCAATGAAGTGAATGGGCAGGGGGGGGATGCTAAAAGTCTTAGAAGGGCAGTTCTTACACAGTATGTGTTGTTGTGTATGGAAGGTTGAGGAGAAATGGCACTTTTCAATCGTTCTCATACAGTACACAACAATACATTTACTGTCTCTAAGCACAACCAGAAACACCCTTCCTCATCTCAAAGACCTATCTGTCAACCTCCCCCAGCCCATTGACTTTGACAGATCATTCTTGTCAATAGTAGCAGGTGATTTTTGTAGACGTGTCTTTATATTGTGTTKTGAGAATCTGCAGAGAGAAGAATGAGGTGATTGTGTCATTACTGTTGTCTTGATTTTATACCTTTCAGTGTCCCTTACTCGTTTTTGTCCCACAATCTTGTTGTACTCCATGAGCGCAAGATGTGTCCCCTCCCTCATGCTTGTGTACCCAGAATGCCTCCACTTTGGGGCATTTTTCAGCAGGGCCTGTGGAAGGACTCAAATAGAAAAAGGGTAGATGGTCTGGGAGGTACTCTGTGGTCCTCAGGCTACATCTATCCACATAGAACCTCATAACACAAACCCATACAAACACTAATCTAAGTTTATCATACTGTAAATTGAGCTATCTTAGCCTTCAGCTTGTAAATATTTTGCCAACTTACCTTCATCTTGAAGTTGGAAACACATACTGTTGGAATCAGATGATGTAATGTACACCCTACAACAAAACACACAACAATACACAATTTAACCACCCCACTAATTGTATTGATCTCTATTAGACTGGCTAGCTTAACATGGACATTTCAATATTGTCAGCTTGCTGTTAGCTAGTTAGCCACTAAATTGGCRGCAAGATTGCTAGACAGCTGAGAATGAACTAACCAACCATAGACAATGTAAACACATTCMCCATTACTACCAACACCCCGAGAGTGAGTTAGCTATATCTACAATTCTATTTTTAGCAACAGAGTGTTTTCCAGACAAGGGTGGGGAATAGATGGCCACCAGATTGAGTTACACTTATTTTGCTAACGTTAGCTACCTCACGTTAGCTAACGTTAGTCAAAGCTAGAGCGAACAGACACACATGTTTACTCTGCTGAAGGTAGCTACCAGTCTAGCAGTGACTACYGTACCATGACAAAGGAAAAATGTATTGACAGTGTATTTCCAAAAGATAGCTAGCTATATGATTTAACTGATGGATATCAGAGGTCAATACAGGACTGGAACGTTAGCTAATGTAGCTAGTTGACCTCGTCCAGCTAACGTTACATTGCCTCTAATTGAGAATCTTCTGTTTTGTTGTGAAGGATGAAAACTATGGTATCACATCACTTCTCAGTTGTTGTCTAAATKGATTCCCCATCTGTTCAGCCTGAAAATCCCTCGAATAATCTTTGGTCACCGTAAGCATCATTCATGATAGCAGTAAAAACCATTGGCAGCATCTGGGTACATCTCTAGTAGGTAGAATGGTGAACGATAACTCATTTTCAAGATTGTTTGTAATTAGCACAGCCAGACAGAACACCACACAAGCATGATGAAAAACGTTAGTAAAAAATAAAAGTAAAAAAAAAATGCAGAGAGAAGTTCTGAGATTGTGTTGGTTGTTCGTGGTAAACAGTGCCATAAACAATGTTTGTGGGCATGCCCCATCTACTTAGCAGGGCGGTATCCCGTCTCTGAACCYGCCTGCCTGACCACTCTGCCTGCCCCTGAACCTGAGCCTGCCTGCCGTCCGTCCTGTACCTTTGCCCCACCTCTGGATTACCGACCTCTGCCTACCCTGACCCTGAGCCTGCCTGCCGTCCTGTACCTTTCCCCCACCACTCTGGTTATTGACCCCTGCCTGCCTTGTCCTGTCGTTTACCAGACCCGGGCCAGCTGCGCAATGCCAGCTGTGCAATGCCATCTCCTCCTCCACCATTGGGAGGCACGAGGAACTGCTTCGTGGCCTTATGGAAGGGGTCCAAACGTTGGCTGAACGCCATGACCGGGCATTGGACAGTTTGCTGGAGCAATTCCGCAGGTTGTCTGGGAGGCAGCCTACCCCGGTGGTAACCCCACAGTCCCTTAGTAACCCAGCTGCTGTAACACCCCCCCGGGAACACTTCAATGGAGAGTCGAGCACCTGTCGGGCGTTTCTAGCTCAGTGTGCCCTCATTTTTGAGCTTTAGCCCTCCTCCTTCTCCCCGGATCGCTCCAAGATAGCCTACCTCATCACGCTGATGTCCAGGAGGGCTCCCACCTGGGCTACTGCTGTATGGGAACAGCAGCCGGCCATATGCGTTAGTCTAGAGGGGTCCGTGGGAGAGGTGAAGACGTTTTTTTACGTCCCGTTCTCCGGGAGAGAAGCTGCCCGGAAGCTAATCCAGCTTCGGCAGGACTCCTGCAGTGTGGCTGACTATGCAGTGGATTTCCGCATGTTGGCAGCGGAGAGTGCTTGGAACCAGGAAGCACTGTTCGATATGTTACTGCCCGGCGTCTCGGAAGGTGTCAAGGACGAGYTTGCTGCTCTGGAGTTACCTACGTATCTCGATTCCCTCATCGCTTTGACCATCCGAATCAATGGGCGACTACGGGAASGACGGTGGGAGAGGAAATTCGACTTCGCTCACACGTCCAGGGATTCCACCTTGCCTCTGAGTCATCTCGGAAGTCCCCGACGATCCCATTGCCGAGAGAACCCAAGGCTTCCCGACCCTTTCTCTCCCSAAACTACCCTCGGCTAAGGAGACAGCCCAGCTCATGGTGCAGCACGTCTTCTGGATCCATGGACTGCCCRTGGACATGGTCTCCGACCGGGGTCCTCAGTTCTCGTCCCGGTTCTGGAAGGCRTTCTGCACCCTCATTTGGTCGTCGGCCAGCCTGTCCTCTGGGTTCCACACCCAGTCCAATGGCCAGTCRGAGCGAGCCAATCAGGACCTTGAGACAACTCTGCGCTGCCTGGTCTCCGCCAACCCCACCACCTGGATCCAGCAGCTTGTGTGGGTGTAATACRCATGCAACACCCTCCCTGCTCTGCCACGGGTCTATTGCCYTTTGAATGTTCCCTGGGGTATCAGCACAAGACGAKAAGGCAGTCTTGCCTAATACTGTAAATGTCCTGAGGACTTTAAGAAGCAACCACCTAGCACACCGGGTATGGTAACTGCTGGTGGTGAAGGAGACCAGGCTACAGATGAACACATACAAATGTAGCCTTCTGCGCGTATAAAGTGAGGTCCAACCTACCATTTGGTACAAGGTGCAATGGTGGGTGAGTGACTTGGCATTTGTAATAAAGAGCAAGGATGCATGATAAACAGAGTCCAGTCACTGTAAGACTGAGGAGGCTGCATGCAACAAGTCACAATAATTAATTACAGAGCAAAAAGTGGCCTGAACAAGCTTCTTTCTAGCCGTAAGCGGGAAGCAAGCCTTATTATGAAAATAAAAAAACATTTTTAATTTAAGCTTCCTCGCAAGATTATCCATATGAACTTTAAAGGACAACTTGTCATCCAACCATTTACCTAAGTATTTGTAGGATGACACTTTTTCAATGGATAAGCCACCAGATGTGACWATGCTAACCTTCTCTGGCTGAGTGCGGACTCTGGTAAAGGTCATGAATTTTKCTTTTTGTACATTCAAGACTAGTTTGAGACCATAAAGAGAGGCCTGCAGTGACTGAAAAGCAGTCTGGAGCTCTTCAACAGCCTGAACCAGAGAAGGAGCACATGAATATATGACTGTATCATCTGCATATAGATGCAACTTTGCTGGTTGCATCCAATTTCCCAAATCATTAATAGCAATTGAGAACAACACAGGAGCTAAAATTGAACCCATTTCTATTATCTCAAGAAAGCTAGACTCAAGAAAGCTAGTATATACACATTGTGTTCTGTCAGAAAGATGGTTCCTAAACCAATTTACTGCCCCTTCACTGAGACCAATGTTTCTGAGTCTAGCTAGCAACAATTCATGGTCAACGGAATCAAATGCCTTTGATAAATCAACAAACAGAGCAGCACAAGGTTGCTTTTTAATCAAGTGCGTTTATGTTGTAATTTGCCACTGCYGTAGCTGCAGTCGTTGTGCTGTGCCCCGTTCTAAAGCCAGACTGAACCCCGCTCAGTATGTTCTTTACAATTAAGACGTTTTTTTAACTGCGAGTTCACTAGGGATTCATAGACTTTGGCCAGGATAGGGAGTTTGGAGATAGGACGATAGTTATTAGCATTTGAGGGATCTCCATCTTGGAGAGGGAGTTTACCCAAAATGGCTCTGTAGATGAACACAGATTAAGCTCCTGAGGAACAGTTCTTGTGCTGATGATGCTGCAAGGACAGACGATTTTTATGCGCTACGTGCTTCAGCATTCAGCGGACCCGTTCTGTAAGCTTGTGTGGCCTACCACTTCGCAGCTGAGCCATTTGTTGCTCCTAGACATTTCCACTTCACAAAAACAGAACTTACAGTTGACCGGGGCAGCTCTAGCAGGGCAGAAATTTGACAAACTGACTTATTGGAAAAGTGGCATCCTATGACGGTTCCACGTTGGAAGTCACTGAGCTCTTCAGTAAAGCCATTCTGCTGCCAATGTTTGTCTGTGGAGATTGCATGGCTGTGTGCTCGATTTTATTCGCCTGTCAGCAACAGGTGTGGCTGAAATAGCTGAATACACTCATTTGAAAGGGTATTCACATACTTTTGCATATACAGTGCATTTGGAAAGTATTCAGACTTTCCACAAAAGAAATGCGTTACAGCCTTATTCTTACATGTTTTAAATTGTTAGTTTTCCTCATCAATCTACCCACAATAACCCATAATGACAAAGCAAAACAGGTTTAGACATTTTTGCAAATTTATTAAAAATAGAAAACTGAAATATCACATTTACATAAGTATTCAGACCCTTTACTTTATTGAACTACCTTTGGAAGCAATTACCGCCTTGAGTCTTCTTGGGTATGAAGCTACAAGCTTGGCAAACCTGTATTTGAGGAGTTTCTCYCATTCTTCTCTGCCGATCCTCTCAAGATCTGTCAGGTTAGATGGGGAGCGTYGCTACACAGCTATTTTCAGGTCTCTCCAGAGATGGTCGATCAGGTTCAAGTCCGGGCTCTGGCTGGGCCACTCAAGGACATTCAGAGACCTGTCCCAAAGCTACTCCTGCATTGTCTTTGCTGTGTGCTT
>NC_036867.1:34958253-34960731 GCF_002910315.2 Salvelinus sp. IW2-2015 | reverse complement strand
TTCTGGGCTGATTCCTCACCATCTCATGATCATTGCAACTCCACGAGCTGAGATCTTGCATGGAGCCCTAGGCCAAGGGGATTGACAGTTCTTTTGTGTTTCTTCCATTTGCGAATAATCACACCAACTGTTGTCACCTTCTCACCAAGCTGCTTGGCAATGGTCTTTTGTAGCCCATTCCAGCCTTGTGTAGATCTACATATCTTTGTCCCTGACATCCTTGGAGAGCTCTTTGGTCTTGGCCCATGGTGAGAGTTTGGAATCTGATTGATTGATTGCTTCTGTGGACAGGTGTCTTTTATACAGGTAAGAAACTGAGATTAGGGAGCACTCCTTTAAGAGTGTGCTCCTATCTCAGCCGGTTACCTGTATGAAAGACACCTGGGAGCCAGAAAATCTTTTCTGATTGAGAGGGGTCAAATACTTATTTCCCTCATTAAAATGCAAATCAATTTATAACGTTTTTGACATGCGTTTTTCTGGATTTTTTTGTTGTTATTCTGTCTCTCACTGTTCAATATAAACTACACCATTAAAATTATAGACTGATCATTTCTTTGTCAGTGGCAACGTACAAAATCAGCAGGGGATCAAATACTTTTTTCCCTCACTGTATAAGCTCCACAGATGACAGTGCATGTCAGAGCAAAAACCAAGCCATGAGGTCGAAGTAATTGTCCGTAGATCTCCGAGACAGGATTGTGTGGAGATGCAGGGGGAAGGGTACCATCTGGGGAAGGTACCAAAAAATTCTGCAGCATTGAAGGTCCCCAAGAACCCAGTGGCCTCCATCATTCTTAAATGGAAGAAGTTTGGAACAACGAAGACTCTTCCTAGAGCTGGCCGCCCGGCCAAACTGAGCAATTGTGGGAGAAGGCCCTTGGTCAGGGAGGGAGAGGGAGAGATGAACGAGCAAAGTACAGAGAGATACTTGATGAAAACCTGCTCCAGAGCTCTCAGGACGTCAGACTGGGCAAAGTTTCACCTTCCAACAGGCAACGACCCTAAGTCAACACTAAGGCTCCATACAAGCATAACCATATATGAATCTGTTTTGAAGATTGTTTTCGTCAGTCAGCATGACTATATTCATCTGTTTAACATAGCATCACACATAACAACAACTCCAGGACAACAAGTACCCAAGGTTGAYGGAGAATTGTGTAAGTATAGGACAACAGACTGCAGAAGTTCTCAATGTACAGAATGCTGAGTGTAACCTCACGCCTTTCAAGTGTTGCCAAAGCTATGCATGACAGTGTCTGTCATCAAGGTCAGAATTTGTTCAAGGGGAAATAATGAAGACTTTCTTTCAGCCATCCAACTCACGTTTCATTTAGTTCACACACAAATGTGTACATATTCTATTCCACTCTCTCTTATCAGCGATGTGATTGAGACAAACTGAAGCGAAGCGTGCTTTGTTTGGGTTGATTCATTTTGCTAACGAGCTGAGCGCATCCWTCCCATTCGAGAGAAACGTTTGCTATTAACCGTAAGCTCATTTTTCACTTACTGTTGTCATTTAATAATGTGAAAGCACAACTTTATGCAGTATTGCATGTACATACGACATTAGCCTAGAGAGTCGTATCCATCTTCTACAGGCCTTCAACCCCTGGATCTCCTGACTAACTCTCCACTGACCATTGTATTCATATCACACAGACCTATACAGTATCTATCCCTCCATCTCCCTTAAGATCATCAATAATAGGTTCATGACATCCATCAATTCACTATGGGGAAAGTACACTGCAGTCGAGCCGAAAGTACACTGCAGTCGAGCCAGTCACCATGGGATTCATATTCCCTTTAATGATTATTATTGAACAGGAACTTCTTCAGCTCTAATAAAACATCTGCTTTGACAACGCTGAGCGGCCAATTCCTCACCATAGCAACCAATCATGCATGCCTTTCTCTTCTATTTCATGTTTGTGATCGCTTCCCCCTAAATGTCATATTGACAGAAAACAATTAATAATAGAGGTTATGTATTYTGTAGTACATTCACGTCGTGTATCCGAACCTTCAGGAAGTGTCAATAGTYTATTGGATTCATAATACTTTAATCAATGACATTTTTTTGCCAATGTTTTGCGGTCGGCAAGGTGAAATGGTCAGTTGTGTACTGTTAAGGGGTCAGGGGCTATGGTAACACACATACATTGCTAAGACTATGACTTTGGACCATCTTAACCCTAAAACCCCTAGAAATAGCATTTGACCTTGTGGGACTAACAAAATGTCCCCAGTTGGTCAATTTTTACTTTGTTTACTATTCTTGTAGGACTTCTGGTCCCCACAAGAATAGTTAAACACGTCACCCACACACACACACACACACACACACACACACACACACACACACACACACACACACACACACACACACACACACACACACACACACACACACACACACACACACACACACACACACACACACACACACACACACACAACACACACACA
>NC_036867.1:34944786-34952616 GCF_002910315.2 Salvelinus sp. IW2-2015 | reverse complement strand
CACACACACACACACACACACACACACACACACACACACACACACCCCCCCTTAGGACCTCAAAGGACCTTAATAACGTGTCAATACAAAAGCATCAGATCAATATGCAACTGCTGATACTAATCAGCTCCACACTATTAGTCCAGGTAGGATTCCTGTCTTTCTGTCTGATATCTGCTTTCTTTTGCTCATCTCTACCATCTTGTTACACTCTTAGAAAAAAAGGGTGCTATCTAGAACCTAAAAAGGTTATTTGGCTGTCCCCGTAGGAGAACCCTTTGAAGAACCCTTTTTGGTTCCAGGCAGAACTCTTTTGGGATCCAACCCTTTCCACAGATGGTTCTACATGAAACTCAAAAGGGTTCTACCTGCAACCAAAAATGGTTCTCCTATGGGCACAGCCGAAGAAACGTTTTGGAACCCTTTTTTCTAAGAGTGAATGGCTGCTAACGTATAAAGAACGGGATATCCTCTATGGAAATAAATTGGGAGGAAAATAACTAAACATCTACATTTAATACAGTAGGTATTACTTTAGCATGCATAGTCCTAGATTGTAATTGACATTTCCAAATCACTGACTGTATCAGTGGATACATTTGATTTCTGGTTTTCATTTTCTTTCAACCCTCAGGCAGATACCCATGCCTCAGTCTGGGATCTATTAGGCAGACTGGACCGAGTATCCATTACATCCCTCAAGTATTGTTTGCAATATAAGATTGATTAGTCTTTGAAGGAAACATGAGTTGGAATGGAAGAATCCTCAGTCCGGTACTGAAACTAAACATTCATGCATTCTATGTATGAATTATTTGATTTCAGATGAAGTCATTGSTCTCCATATAAATTGATTTAATTTACGAGGGCCAAGTTATTTTCCATGGATTTGTGTTTGGTATTAAAGCATCCTTTGTGATAAAAGTGTGTCACGCCCTGACCTTAGAGAGCTGTTTTATTTCTCTATTTGGTTAGGTCAGGGTGTGATGTGGGGTGGGCATTCTATGTTTTGTTTTCTAGGTTTCTGTATTTCTATGTTTTGGCCGGGTATGGTTCTCAATCAGTGACAGCTGTCTATCGTTGTCTCTGATTGAGAATCATACTTAGGCAGCCTTTTTCCCCACCTAATGTGTGGGTAATTATTATTTTCCGTGTGTATTTGTGTGCACCTCGGTAGTGTCACGTTCATTGCTGTTTACCTGTTTGTTTTTGTTTGTTAACGGTTCACTCCTATTAAAAGATGTGGAACGACATGCACGCTGTGCCTTGGTTGTTTATGACAGGGAGTTTGAGGATAGCGAGCGTGACAAAGTGTTACATTTCCCTTCTCACTTCCATTTGAGCGTGCATTGAGAATATTGTATGCTCTTCCACTAAAAAGAATGTAAACACGTTGGAGTAAGTCAAAGTTGTCACGATCATCGTTGTAAGCATACTCGGACCAAAGCGCAGCGTGATATGGATTCCACATATTTATTGAAGTGAAACGCACAAAAACAATAAAGAATGAATGAAACATGACGTAAATGCAGTGCTCACAGGCAACTACACATAAACAAGATCCCACAAAACACAATGGGGAAATGGCTGCCTAAATATGATCCCCAATCAGAGACAACGATAAACAGCTGCCTCTGATTGGGTACCATACCAGACCAACATAGAAATAAACAACCTAGATAGGAACACCCCCCCTAGTCACACCCCGATCTAACCAAAATAGAGAATAAAAAAGGCTCTCTATGGTCAGGGCGTGACAAAAGTAGTCCAAACACCTCAAGCATTATCTCTATACATTCTCCCTATACAATCTCCCTAGTCCACCAGGATTCTCTCCATCTTCTCTCCATCTTTGTTCGTTTGTTGTTGGATGATCAGGAATGTCTCGATCAAATTGTTATTACCCCAGAATTCTACATAAATTCTGTGCCACACTTCCTTTCCAACTTGGCATTCGAAACAGCTCTGAATAATTTCCCCCGGCCTTTCCAGCATACAATATCACTTTTCTCCATCTTCAAAATAGGATTGACATTGTATATCCATTGTATAGGGAGAATGTATAGGAAATTGATAGGGAGATTGTATAGGGAGAATGTATAGGGAGATTGTATAGGGAGAATGTATAGGGAGATTGTGTAATGAGGGAGAATGTATAGGGAGTTGTATAGGGAGATTGTATAGGGAGAATGTATAGAGATAATGCTTTGAGGTGTTTGGACTACTTTTGTCACGCCCTGACCATAGAGAGCCTTTTTTATTCTCTATTTTGGTTAGATCGGGTGTGACTAGGGGGGTGTTCCTATCTAGGTTGTTTATTTCTATGTTGGTCTGGTATGGTACCCAATCAGAGGCAGCTGTTTATCGTTGTCTCTGATTGGGATCATATTTAGGCAGCCATTTCCCATTGTGTTTTGTGGGATCTTGTTTATGTGTAGTTGCCTGTGAGCACTGCATTTACGTCATGTTTTAATTAATGTTTCTAGAAACGTTTCTGTCAAAACAAAACATAGAATGCCCACCCACATCACACCCTGACCTAACAAAATAGAGAAATAAAACAGCTCTCTCAGGTACAGGGCGTGAGCACACTTTTATCACAAAGGATGCCTTTAATACACCAAACAAAATCCATGGAAAATAACTTGGCCCTCGTAAATTAAATCAATTTATATGGAGACCAATGACTTCATCTGAAATCAAATAATTCAATACATAGAATGCATGAATGTTTAGTTTTAGTACCGGACTGAGGATTCTTCCATTCCAACTCATGTTTCCTTCAAAGACTAATCAATCTTATATTGCAAACAATACTTGAGGGATGTAATGGATACTCGGTCCAGTCTGCTCATACATGATCTCATAGTCCCAGACTGAGGCATGGGTATCTGCCTGAGGGTTGAAAGAAATGAAAACCAGAAATCAAATGTATCCACTGATACAGTCAGTGATTTGGAAATGTCAATTACAATCTAGGACTATGCATGCTAAAGTAATACCTACTGTATTAAATGTAGATGTTTAGTTATTTTCCTCCCAATTTATTTATTTCCATAGAGGATATCCCGTTCTTTATACGTTAGCAGCCATTCACTCTTAGAAAAAAGGGTTCCAAACACGTTTCTTCGGCTGTCCCATAGGAGAACCATTTTTGGTTGCAGGTAGAACCCTTTTGAGTTTCATGTAGAACCATCTGTGGAAAGGGTTGGATCCCAAAAGAGTTCTCCTGGAACCAAAAGGGTTCTTCAAAGGGTTCTCCTACGGGGACAGCCAAATAACCTTTTTAGGTTCTAGATAGCACCCTTTTTTTCTAAGAGTGTAACAAGATGGTAGAGATGAGCAAAAGAAAGCAGATATCAGACAGAAAGACAGGAATCCTACCTGGACTAATAGTGTGGAGCTGATTAGTATCAGCAGTTGCATATTGATCTGATGCTTTTGTATTGACACGTTATTAAGGTCCTTTGAGGCCTAAGGGGGGGTGTGTGTGTGTGTGTGTGTGTGTGTGTGTGTGTGTGTGTGTGTGTGTGTGTGTGTGTGTGTGTGTGTGTGTGTGTGTGTGTGTGTGTGTGTGTGTGTGTGTGTGTGTGTGTGTGTGTGTGTGTGTGTGTGTGTGTGTGTGTGTGTGTGTGTGTGTGTGTGTGTGTACGTTCCAGACTGTGTGTATGCTCCTAAACTAGCTAGGTCAGGGTAACACAATTATTGACAGTTGTGTGATTCCTCCTCCTGCTCCTCTGATATTCTTCTCCCAAGTGCCAACTGCACATGGTCCAAAGTCATAGTCTTAGCATGTATGTGTGTTACCATAGCCTGACCCTTAACAGTACACAACTGACCATTTCACCTTGCCGACCGCAAAACATTGGCAAAAAAATGTCATTGATTAAAGTATTATGAATCCAATAACTATTGACACTTCCTGAAGGTTCGGATACACGACGTGAATGTACTACAAAATACATAACCTCTATTATTAATTGTTTTCTGTCAATATGACATTTAGGGGGAAGCGATCACAAACATGAAATAGAAGAGAAAGGCATGCATGATTGGTTGCTATGGTGAGGAATTGGCGTGTGTCAAAGCAGATGTTTTATTAGAGCTGAAGTCCGTTCAATAATAATCATTAAAGGGAATATGAATCCCATGGTGACTGGCTCGACTGCAGTGTACTTTCGCCACTATGTAGTGAATTGATGGATGTCTGAACCTATTATTGATGATCTTAAGGGAGATGGAGGGATAGATACGTATAGGTCTGTGTGATATGAATACATGGTCAGGAGTTAGTAGTCAGGAGATCCAGGGGTTGAAGGCCTGTAGAAGATGGATACGACTTCTAGGCTAATGTCGTATGTACATGCAATACTGCATAGAATTGTGCTTTCACATTATTAAATGACAACAGTAAGTGAAAATGAGCTTACGGTTAATAGCAAACGTTTCTCTCGAATGGGATGGATGCGCTCAGCTCGTTAGCAAAAATGAATCAACCAAACAAAGCACGCTTCGCTTCAGTTTGTCTCAATCACATCGCTGATAAGAGAGAGTGGAATAGAATATGTACAATTTGTGTGTGAACTAAATGAACGTGAGTTGGATGGCTGAAAGAAAGTCTTCATTATTTCCCCTTGAACAAATTCTGACCTTGATGACAGACACTGTCATGCATAGCTTTGGCAACACTTGAAAGGCGTGAGGTTACACTCAGCATTCTGTACATTGAGAACTTCTGCAGTCTGTTGTCCTATACTTACACAATTCTCCGTCAACCTTGGGTACTTGTTGTCCTGGAGTTGTTGTTATGTGTGATGCTATGTTAAACAGATAATATAGTCATGTGACTGACGAAAAAATCTTCAAAAACAGATTCATATATGGTTATGCTTGTATGGAGCCTTAAAAATCATCTTCCAATCTCCGTGGTAACCCTTCGTCCCAAGCCTCGCTGCACTCGCTGCTAGAACTGATCATTTTCTGACATGATTAAATTAATTGTTGTCATATACACTGCTGAATTCAGCAAAGGTTTGAGATCAACATTTCAAAGACGTGTTCCGGCATTTTGAGAGCATTCCAGCACTCTGGGATTCACATTCAACCTTTCCCTAAGTGCCTGTAATGTATGACCCTTAACAAATAGATGTATATGTCCTTTGGATTTATTGTTTTCTTGGGCGCTTTTTGCCCCTGCCCTGCTCTGCCTTGACCTGACATGGTTGCTGTAAATAGACCGTGTTCTGTCCCTAATAAACTCTCCTACCAGGGCAGGGTGAGCTCATCTTTCTACAGCTGGTTCCTCTCAAAAGGAAATTTTCCTACGTGTTTGACATTGGGAATGTTCTCAAATAAATTCTTTGGGAATTTCTGTACTTAGCATAACGTTTTTCCGATAGGTTACTTCGTGGTTCTATTAAAAGTATGTTCTCAAACTGTTTCAAGAACATTAAGAAAGTGTCAACACCTGATCTATTTCACCTGTCCTTGTGATTGTTCCACCCCCTCCAGGTGTCGCCCATCTTCCCCATTATCCCCTGTGTATTTATACCTGTGTTCTCTGTTTGTCCGTTGCCAGTTGTCTTGTTTTTCAAGTCAACCAGCGTTTTTGTTCTAAGCTCTTGCTTTTCCCAGTCTCTGTTTTCTCTCCCTCCTGGTTTTGAACCTTGCCTGTCTGACTCTGAGCCCGCCTGCCTGACCACTTGCCGCCCCAGACCCTGAGCCTGCCTGCCGACCTGTACCTTTGCCCCACCTCTGGATTTTGACCTCTGCACCTGACCCTGAGCCTGCTGCTTCCGGTACTTGCCCCACCTCTGGTTTACTGACCCCTGCCTGCCTTGACTGTCTATTGCCTGCCCCTGTTGGAACATTAACCATTGTCATTTACGTGTCTGCACTGGGTCTTACCTTGATTCCTGATAGAATAATAATTTCAGTACTTCAGCATATAGTTTCCTACAGGTTACTCATGGCTCTAAAAGGTAAAGTCACAAATAAATGTCACTTTTTGTCCTGGTCTAATATACACTGTACAGTGCTCGGAAAGTATTCAAGACCCCTAGACTTTTTCCACATTTTGCTACATTACAGCCTTATTCTAAAATGTATTAAATACACATTTTCCTCATCAATCTACACACATATACCATAATGACAAAATAAAACAGGTTTTTAGAAATGTTCCACGTTTATTAAAATATAAAAACAGAAATACCTTATTACTATGTAAGTATTCAACCTTTTGCATGAGACTTGAAATAGCTCAGGTGCATCCTGTTTCCATTGATCATCCTTGAGATGTTTCTACAACTTGATTGGATCCCACCTGTGGTAAATTCAATTGATTGGACATGATTTGGAAAGGCACACACCTGTCTATATAAGCTGCCCACAGATGCAGTGCATGTAGAGCAAAAACCAAGCCATGAGGTCGAAGTACTTGTCCGTAGATCTCCGAGGACAGGATTGGTGAGATGCAGGGGAAGGTACCATCTGGGGAGGATACCAAAAAATATTCTGCAGCCATGAAGGTCCCCAAGAACACAGTGCCTCCATCATTTTAAATGGAAGAAGTTTGGAACAACGAAGACTTCTTTCCTAGAGCTGGCCGCCCGCCAAGCTGAGCAATTTGTGGGAGAAGGCCTTGTCAGGGAGGAGAAGGGAGAGATGAACGGAGCAAAAAGTACAGAGAGATACTGATGAAAACCTGCTCCAGAGCTCTCAGGACGTCAGACTGGGCAAAGTTTCACCTTCCAACAGGGCAAACGCCCTAAGCCACACAGCAAAGACAATGCAGGATAGCTTTGGGACAGGTCTCTGAATGTCCTTGAGTGGCCCAGCCAGAGCCGGACTTGAACCTGATCGACCATCTGAGAGACCTTAAAATAGCTGTGTAGCGACGCTCCCCATCTAACCTGACAGATTTGAAGAGGATCTGGCCAGAGAACGAAATGAGAGAAACTCCTCAAATACAGGTTGGGCCAAGCTTGTAGCTTCATAACCAAAGAAGACTCAAGGCAGTAAATTGCTTCCAAGGTAGTTCAATAAAGTAAAGGGGTCTGATACTTATGTAAATGGTGATATTTCAGTTTTCTATTTTTAATAATTTTGCAAAAATGTCTAAACCTGTTTTGCTTTGTCATTATGGGTTATTTGTGGGTGATTGATGAGGAACTAACAATTTAAAACATGTAAGACATAAGGCTGTAAACCATTTCTTTTGTGGAAGTCGAATAACTTTCCAAGCACTGTATATGCAAAAGTATGTGATCCCTTTCAAATGAGTGTAATTCAGCTATTTCAGCCATAAAAAAAAAAAAAAAAAAAAAAAAAAAAACACCTGTTGCTGACGGCGAATAAAATCGAGCACACAGCCATGCAATCTCCACAGACAAACATTTGGCAGCAAGAAATGGCTTTATGAAGAGTTTCAAGTGACTCAACGTGGAACCGTCAATAGGAGCCACTTTTCCAATAATGTCCAGTTTGTCCAAATTTCTGCCCTGCTAAGCGCTGCCCCGGTCAACTGTAAGTTCTGTTTTTTGTGAAGTGGAAATGTCTAGGAGCAGACAAACTGGCTCAGCTTGCGAAGTGGTAGGTCCACACAAGCTTCAGAACGGGTCCCGCTGAATGCTGAAGCACGGTAGCGCATAAAACGTCCTGTCCTTGGATGGCAACACAACACTACGAACGTCCAAACTCCGTCTAGCACAAGAAACTGTTCTCAGGAGCGTAATCTGAAGGAGATCCCCAGATGCTACTAACTATCGTCCTATCTTCAAACTCCCTATCCTGGCCAAAGTCTATGAATCCTAGTGAACTCACAGTTAA
>NC_036867.1:34918065-34944761 GCF_002910315.2 Salvelinus sp. IW2-2015 | reverse complement strand
TGAATGCATTCAACGAAAAGTGTCTGCTGCATTTAACCCAACCCCTCTTAATCAGTATGTAGGGAATAGGTGCCATTTGGAATGCATCCTATGTTATATGACCTCTTGACCTTCTCCCTATTAGTTAACCGTTCTGCTGTAACTCCCAGATCATGTCTCCTTGGGAACTGGCTGTGGCTGCACACATTTTGACCCTCAGTTGCACTAAAGGAGAGACTGGAACATACAGCACCGTAAAACGTAAAGGTTACTGCAGATTATATTAGCATGAAGGGTATTTGACCATTGGGCAGTGCAATTGGGCATTTATCCTGGTTAAGTTCAATAGCCATCTTTTAATATAATTTGGTGTTATTCTGAATAACCTTTACTAACACATTGTACAACTGGAGACACTCTATAGTTTGGGATATTTAATGGAGGTACAGTAGCACCAAAGCAAGGTTTTCTTTCTTGTTACTTTGAGGAAAATCGGTGTTTGATAAACAAACGGAAAATGTATTTTATTTGTAGATTTGGATGGTATTTTCCCTTGGAGGGACGATCGAGGGTCTAATTCAATTCCCTCTTCCTCACACACACACACACGCACACAAGCAAACGAAAAGAAGCAAAACCCCAAAAGAAAATGATTCTTCCAGACTCCCTATTTTCTGACTGTTTGATCTGGCTACCAGTGATAATCCAATCACAGCAGACACAGCACAAGAGGCAATCTACAGACAATTTTACCCCTGCTAATGATTATTTTTATGTTCTGTTCTGGTTTTAATTTATTTTAGTCCACCAGGATTCTCTCCATCTTCTCTCCATCTTTGTTCGTTTGTTGTTGGATGATCAGGAAGTCTCGATCAAATTGTCTATTACCCCAGAATTCTACATAAATCTGTTGCCACACTTCCTTTCCAACTTGGCATTCGAAACAGCTCTGAATAATTTCCCCCGGCCTTTCCAGCATACAATATCACTTTTCTCCATCTTCAAAATAGGATGACATTGTATATCCATTGTATAGGGAGAATGTATAGGGAAATTGTATAGGGAGAATGTATAGGGAAATGGATAGGGAAATTGTATAGGAGAATGTATAGGGAGATGTATAGGGAGAATGTATAGGGAGATTGTATAGGGAGAATGTGTAGGGAGATTGTATAGGAGAATGTATAGGGAGATTGTATAGGGAGAATGTGTAGGGAGATTGTATAGGAGAATGTATAAAATAAATTAAAACCAGAACAGAACATAAAAAATAAATCATTAGCAGGGGTAAAATTGTCCGTAGATTGCCTCTTGTGCTGTGTCTGCTGTGATTGGATTATCACTGGTAGCCAGATCAAACAGTCAGAAAATAGGGAGTCTGGAAGAATCATTTTCTTTTGGGGTTTTGCTTCTTTTCGTTTGCTTGTGTGCGTGTGTGTGTGTGTGAGGAAGAGGGAATTGAATTAGACCCTCGATCGTCCCTCCAAGGGAAAATACCATCCAAATCTACAAATAAAATACATTTTCCGTTTGTTTATCAAACACCGATTTTCCTCMAAAGTACAAAGAAAGAAAACCTTGCTTTGGTGCTACTGTACCTCCATTAAATATCCCAAACTATAGAGTGTCTCCAGTTGTACAATGTGTTAGTWAAGGTTATTCAGAATAACACCAAATTATATTTTAAAAGATAGGCTATTGAACTTAACCAGGATAAATGCCCAATTGCACTGCCCAATGGTCAAATACCCTTCATGCTAATATAATYTGCAGTAACCTTTACGTTTTACGGTGCTGTATGTTCCAGTCTCTCCTTTAGTGCAACTGAGGGTCAAAATGTGTGCAGCCACAGCCAGTTCCCAAGGAGACATGATCTGGGAGTTACAGCAGAACGGTTAACTATAAGGGAGAAGGTCAAGAGGTCATATAACATAGGATGCATTCCAAATGGCACCCTATTCCCTACATACTGATTAAGAGGGGTTGGGTTAAATGCAGCAGACACTTTTCGGTTGAATGCATTCAGTTGTGCAACTGATTAGGTATCCCCTTTCCCTTCCCACTACAGCCCTAGCCAAAAGTAGTGCAGTATATAGGGAATAGGGTGCCATTTAGTAGCCAAAAGTAGTGAAGTATATAGGGAATAGGGTGCCATTTAGGGTGTAACCTACAGCACCATAGCACCTTCTGTTTATCCACCGTTCTTTATTTAATTTCACCTCTGCCTCCCATATTGTGTTCATTCATGAATTGGGATTTTTAAGGGTTTTTAAATGGAGTGTTAAAAGAAAAGAAGAAAATAAAGTAAATGACCTTAAAGAGCACCTCAGACCTGACATTGGGAAGCAAGTCTACGAGAGAGATTGATTTGATTGATTGATTGATTGATTAATGGAGTGTATAACACATGGGTCTCCAGGGTGGAAAGATGGTGTGGTAGGGGTTCAAAACAGACCAACTGGAAATTAAAGGCACAGGCAGAGGCATGAAACAGGCCTGGACTTCAGTTCTACCTAGTACCTCAGGCTAGAACCTTTAATCCATGGCTCTGAGAGAGTTTCTGTGGAAAAAGCAGCCAGAGAAAACAGAAACCACATGTCTTGATGTATTAAATMTYCTCTCYTCCTTCATGGTTGTTTGATAGAATGTCCTGGAGTGACCTATACTGGGGTTRCACTCTAAAAACTAGGGGTTCAACMAGGKTTTTYYWAAAWYYTYMAARKTYYYYCRARRAMCYTWMKGKTYYYYKSMMMTGAAAAATGCCCCCAAAAGGTTATTCCAAGAACCCCWTAGGAGGTGGTTGTTCATCGAGGAACWCCTTAGTTGGTGGGGGTTCTTKCAGGAACCGAACTACCCAACTGAAACATTTGGATTTAAATTTGAGATGACAGCAGGTACAGGCACTTAACTGAAAAATGTTAATATCTCAATTTAAGGTAAGGTTTGTCCCTTGTATGATATATATTGATATTGTTTTAATGATGATACCATCCATCTTTTCGTATTTGTGCAAATGGCTGTGTTTGACACTTTCTCCTTTTTAAAATTCTTTCTAGAACAGAAAATGGATACAATWCAATGGATATCAATCAACATAGAGGTAAGAGTATGTTGAAGGCTAGCTGCATTGGGATCAGATGACTGCTGACTTTAGTGTGTGTGTGTCTGAGTCTGCAGGTACTGACAAGGAGGCATACAAAGGTATGTAAATTGGTATTGGTATGTTATGCAGATCACATGCATCATCTACAGTTCATTTTAATTAATGGTTTCTCTAAAACCTTATAGGACTCAGTCACAGCAGCCATCTTCCAATCATCCTTACCTCTTCAATGAAAATCCCAGAGGCCTCTACATTATGGACAAGGTACAGTATGTGTTGAAAACATTATCAACCATTTTTTTTTCATTCAGATTTACCACAAAAACCAAAGTATGAATACTGCCATGTGCACGTTTTGTAAATCATCTGTATAATTACTATTTTGGGGATTCACAGACTTCACCCTACACCTGTTATTCTAACTATTCTGATTTGCCACTAGACATATGATAAACACTGACAACAAAATATTGTGTTATTGTTGTTGTTGTTATGCATATTATTCATAATAATAGGGAGGGTTCCCCCACAGTTTCAATTTGAAGAACCCCAAAAGATAGCCCAGGAACCTTTTCTTTTTAGAGTTAGGGTTAGGGGTGAACCGGGTTGTGGACATGAATAGGGTGTTTGGCCATGACAAAAAGAGCTTTCATGTAAATACTGCAATGCAATTCTATTGATTTGATTGAACAAACAAAAAAATTGCAGGCAACAACAAGCGTGATGCAATTGGTGCTTGTCTGATGCAAACAAGCTGGTATGATGCCAGTTATATCAAATTTGTATTGTACATTGAATGACAAGTTATTTATAAACAATATGCTTTTAATTATGGTTCAATTTATAAACAGGCTTCTTCAGGAAATAACTTTCAAATAAATATATAATACTAGTTGAAGTCGGAGGTTACATACACTTAGGTTGGAGTCATAAAACTCGTTTTTCAACCACTCCACAAATTTCTTGTTAACAAATTATAGTTTTAGGCAAGTCGGTTAGGCATCTACTTTGTGCATGCACAAGTAATTTTTCCAAGAATTGTTTTCAGACCGATTATTTCACTTATAATTCACTGTATAACAATTCCAGTGGGTCAGACGTTACATACACTAGTTGACTGTGCCTTTAAACAGCTTTAAAAATTCCAGAAAATGATTCATGGCGCTTCGTAGCTTCTGATAGGCTAATTGACTACATTTGAGTCAATTGGATGTACCTGTGGAAGTATTTCAAGGCCTACCTTCAAACTCAGTGCCTCTTTGCTTGACATCATGGGAAAATCAAAAGAAATCAGACCAGACCTCAGACAAAAATTGGAAAAGACCTTGTGAAGATGCTAGAGAAACAGGTACAAAAGTATTTATATGCACAGTAAAACGAGTCCTATATTCAACATAACCTGAAAGGCCGCTTAGCAAGGAAGAAGAAACTGCTCCAAAACTGGCATAAAAAAGCCAGACTACGGTTTGAACTGCACATGGGATAAAGATCGTACTTTTGGAGAAATGTCTTCTGGTCGATGAAACAAAAATAGAACTGTTTGACCATAATGACCATCATTATGTTTGGAGGAAAAGGGGAGGCTTGCAAGCCGAAGAAACACCATCCCAACAGTGAAGCACGGGGTGGCAGCATCATGTTGTGGGGGTGCTTTGCTGCAGGAGGGACTGGTGCACTTCACAAAATAAATGGCATCACGAGCAGGAAAATTATGTGGATATATGAAGCAACATCTCAAGAATCAATCTAGGAAGTTAAAGCTTGGTCGCAAATGGTCTTCCAAATGGACAATGACCCAAGCATACATCCAAAGTTGTGGCAAAATGGCTTAATAAGGACAACAAAGTCATGTAGGAGTGGCCATCACAAAGCCCTGACCTCAATCTTAAAAATTGGGGAATGAAAAACGTGTGCGAGCAAGGAGCTACAAACCTACTCAGTTAACCAGCTCTGTGGAGGAATGGCCAAAATTCACCACTTATTGTGGAAGCTTTGGAATGCTACCCAAAACGTTGACCCAAGTTAAACAATTTAAAGCAATGCTCCCCCCGACACGCTGCACTGGGACGACACAGGGACGCAGCGCGACACAGCGATACAGGGATGCGTGCTCTCCAGGCGATACAGCGACGTGGTGCGGGTCGGTCAGGGCGTCGTTGGTGAAAATCGAAGCGTCCAGATGTCCACCACAGGAACCCAGCACCCTCCTCTGGGCCGTACCCCTCCCAGTGCGATGAGGTACTGGAGACGCCCCGCTCGACGCCTCGAATCCAGGACTTCACGGACCAGTACGCCGGACCACCCTCGATGTCCAAGGAGAGTCACTTGTCCAGCCTCAGCGAGGGGAACATGCACCACTGGCCTGAGGAGAGACACATGAAAAGTCGGGTTAATGGGTAATCAGCCAAATGGTACGTTACATCATTAACCCTCCTCAGGACTTTAAACGGACCTTACAAAACCACAAGAACTCAGCTTCTGGCAGGGCAGGCGGAGGGCAGTTCCGGTGGGAGCCAGACCACGGTCAGTCTCCCGGGTTGGCGACCATGTCTTAAGGCACTGCTATCGCAGTGCTAGGCTGCGCCGACCAGATGTCTCTGGGCTTCGCCGCCCGCTGGCTGGTCTTCGCGCCCAGGGCTCTTCGCAGCCGGCCGCCAACCGGGAGATCCGTTGGGGCGACGCTACCAATTGCCATAGCGTGCTGTCCAGGGGTTAGGAGGTTTGCCGTAGGGATATCCTTTCTCAGTTATGTAAAAATGTAATAAAAGCGTATGCACTGCTACTGTAAGTCCGCCTGGATCAAAGCGTCTGCCTAAAGACTCAAATGTTCAAATGTACAAAATGGTCACCTGGAGAGAAACCGGCGCCTCACTGCGGATGGTGGTCGGCATGGCCCGCTGGAGATGAGTGTTCAGAGCGTACCAGGTCTCCTCAGCTCACCGAAACCACTCRTCCACCGCAAGGGCCTTGGTCTGGCTCGAATGCCAAGGTGCCAGGGCCGGCTGATACCCCAACATGCACTGGAAATGAGTGAGGTTAGTGGAGGAGTGGCGGAGGGAATTCTGCACGTACTCAGCCCAAGGTAGAAAATCCTGACAGTAACACCTCAGGAACCTGCCCACTTCCTGATTGACCCTCTCCACCTGCCCATTAGCTTGAGGATGGTACCTGGAGGTGAGCCTGACCATGACCCCCAGGAACGCTTTCCATACGTGTGAGTTGAAGTGAGGGTCAAAGTCTGACACAATGTCCTCCGGGAGACCGTAGTGCCGGAAGACGTGCGTAAAAGAGCTTCCACGGTTTGCATGGCCGACGGGAGTCCAGGCAGAGGAAKGAGGCGACAAGCTTTGGAAAACCAGTCCACAACGATGAGAACGGTGGTGTTCCCCTGTCAGTGACAAAGTCCACCGAGAGTTGAGACCAGAATCGTTGTGGAACCGGCAGGGGAAGGAGCTTTCCACAAGGGAGTTGTCTGGGTGTCTTTGACTGGGCACAGATGGAGCAGAAAGAGGCGTAAACCCGGACGTCCCTAGCCAAG
The DNA here is from genome assembly GCF_002910315.2 of Salvelinus sp. IW2-2015. Classification (NCBI taxonomy): domain Eukaryota; kingdom Metazoa; phylum Chordata; class Actinopteri; order Salmoniformes; family Salmonidae; genus Salvelinus; species Salvelinus sp. IW2-2015. The sequence continues at coordinate 34,938,141 of NC_036867.1, read as the reverse complement.
GTGGGCCACCAGTACTTCTCAGGCAGGCGATGGTACAGCTTAACCCAGGATAACCCGACAGGTAAGGAGGCAGGTCCCACACACCCGTGGGTACGTAGGCACGGTTCTCCAGGCACTCTTCAGGTGCGGGCTCAGTGCGCAGGGTCTGCCGTATGTCGGTGTCCACCACTGGCGCGATGATACGGGATGGAGRGATGATGGGGKTCTCCTCTCCCTGCCTYTCCTCCTGAGACAGGGTGTCCACCTCCACGTTCTTCAAGCCTGGCCTATAGGAAAGCGTTAATTGGAACCTGGCGAACAATAGAGCCCACCTGGCCTGTCTCGGGTTTAGCCTCTTCGCTGCCCTGACGTACTCCAGGTTGCGTTGGTCCGTCCACACCAGGAAAGGGTGTTTGGACACCTCCAGCCAGTGCCTCCATGCCTTCAGAGCCTTCTTGACTGCCAAGAGTTCCCGGTCCCCTACGTCTTGGTCCTCTGGGCGGGGCTCAGCTGCTTAGAGTAGAAAGCACAGGGGGGGTTACAGGGCACTTGGAACAAATGCACGGGGCATTTGCTTGGAGGGGTTACAGGGCAGGGCAGCTTGGAGGGGTTACAGGGCACTGGAACAGCACTGGAACAGCATGCCCCGACTCCTACTTCATCAGGGGCATCCATCTCGATGATGAAGGGGAGTGAGGGTCAGGATGTGCCAGCACAGCAGTGGTAAAACAAGCCTTCAGTGTCTCGAATGCCCTCTCTGCCGCCGCCGTCCAACGAAGCCGCTGGGGACCTCCTCTCAGGAGGGAGGAAAGAGGAGCGACCGCCGTGCTGAAGCCCTGGATGAACCTTCGGAAATAGTTGGCAAACCCCAGGAATCGCTGGACTGCCTTCACAGAGTTGGGGATCGGCCATGACCTGACTGCGCTGACGCATTGCTCCTCCATCTTCACTCCCTCCGTGGATATGAGGTAGCCCAAAAAGTACACGGACCGCTGGAAAAACAARCATTTCTCTTGTTTAACATATAGATCATGCGCCAACAGTCTTCCCAGCACAGACCTGACTAACGAGACATGCAGGGTGCGGTCAGCAGAATAGACCAAAATGTTGTCTTTATAAACCACTACGCCCCATCCCAGCATGTCCCGAAACACTTTGCTAATAAAGGCCTGGAAGATTGAAGGAGCATTAGACAGGCGAAAGGGCATTACGAGATACTCGTGGTCGTGGAAAAGGCMATTTTCCATTCGTCGCCTGCACGAATGCACACCAGATTGTAGGCGCTCCTCAAGTCCAGTTTCGTGAAGCACTGTGCCCCGTGCATTTGTTCGATGATGGTTGGGATGAGGGGTAAAGGACAGCTGAACTTAATGGTGGCTTTATTCAGTGTTCGATAATCAATGCAGGGGAGCAGTCCCCCATCTTTCTTCTTCACAAAAAATAAGCTTGAGGAGGCTGGTGACGTAGAGGGGCGGATAAAACTCTGCTGGAGGCTCTCCTGTACGTAGTTCTCCATGGCCTCGGTCTCTGCATAGGAGAGGGGATAGAAGTGTCCTCTCGGGAGGGCTGCTTCAGACAGCAGGTCAATGGCACAGTCCAAGGGGCGATGAGGAGGCAGGCATGTAGCCTGGGTCTTAGAGAAAACCCGGTGCAGACACTGGTATTCCTCCGGTAAATCCAATTGAGGGGCGTGGTCCGGACTTTCCACCATAGTGGTGTTGACAGACACCRCGAGACACCTCCCCTGACACCAGGAAATAACAGGGTTATGCCAACTCAACCAGGGGAGACCTAAAACAACGGGACACAGGGGGTGTCTAAAATCAAAAAGGTGATCTGTTCTAAATGAGTGTCATGGGTTAGCAGAGAAACGGGAACAACGATGTGATCTAAGAGCCCTGTCCTTTTTGAACAACCCCTCACTCCCCTTCATGGCCAGTGCGCTATCTAAAAGATTCCCGGCAGCTCCGGAATCAGTCAGAGCTAACGGGAGTGAGGGGCTAGGGTATTCAGGGAATTTAATGGGAAAAAACACTGGTTGAGTTGCCAGAAAAGGAGGGGAGATCTTGCATCCTATCTGGGTTGGAGCARGAGAATTCCCTGGCTTGTCATCTCCTCGCCTATTAGTGGATAGAGGGCAGGTCGGAGAGATCTTGCATCCTACCTGGGTTGGAGCAGGGGAATTCCCTGGCTTGTCACCTCCTCGCCTATTAGCGGATAGAAGGTGGGTCAGGGAGAAATGACCGCTTTCTCCACAGTAGGAGCAGAAGTCCAGATTCCTCCTTCTCCTACGCTCTGCCTTGGGCAAACATGCAGAGCCCACCTCCATCGGCTCTGGCCACAGAACAGGTGTCGCCATAGGCTCCGGATTCTGCGCAGGTCTTCGTCAAGACCGCAGGAGGTTGTCAAACTGGATCGCCATGCTGATGAGCTGGTCAAGTGACAGGTTGTCATCACGGCAGGCTAACTCCATCTGAACCTCCCCCGTGGTCCGGAACTCCAGGGCAAACTCCGAGGTGGTCTTAGATCCCTGGCATAGTCGGAGTAGGCATTCACCTCCCTCTCGGCCCTCCATAGGATGATCAAACACCGAGCGGAAGAGGAGGGTGAAGCGCTCGTARGACTCGACCTCGGGTCCGCCCGTTTCCCAGACCGCGGCACCCCAGTCCAGGGCCTGTCCGGTCAGTGCCGAGATGATGGTGGCAACCCTGTCTCTCCCGGAGACAGCCTCGGCGTAGCGAGCGAGGTACAGGTCGCATTGCAGAAGGAATCCCTTGCATCTCTCTGGCGCGCCGTCAAATCGCTCCGGGGGGGACAAGGGTATTCTACGGATCGGCTCAGATGGGACGGAGGCAGGTAGTGGTGGTGTGGGGACTGGTACCGGAACCGGTGCTGGAGGGGACTGCACATTCCCCTCCAAACGCAGGATGGTTGCCAGCAAACCGTCCATGGCGCTGCCGAGTCTTGAGCGACAGTCCTCGTGATGCTGGACTGTCTCTAAAGGAGGTAAGCTCTGGCCTTTCCCGCTGTCTCCATTTAGATGGGTCGATTATTCTGTCACGCTATATAATGATAGGAGACAGGCGGAGGAATACGTAATAAGGGGTTTTATTTCTCCACCCAAAATAAAGTGCGTCATGAAAACGACGGGACGAAGCCCAAAACAAACACGTATATATATATATATATACAGTAACACAGGGATGTAATCCAAACAAAAGAGCCAGGTGTAAACCTCTAAATAGTACACGGGACGAGACCCATAATAACAAGTGTACAATAACTTGTAGAATGAAAGCTGATACAATGGAGCACAGGTACTCACTCACAAGACCAACGGACATGGGACAATAATCGACAAGGACAATGGGGAACAGAGGGCAGACAGAAGCCTTTTATATATCATGTGCTGGCATGTGGTGGTTAATTTCTTTGCTGTCAAATGAGGAGAGACAAATTTATCACACAAGTCAGAGTTATAGTTAAATTAAATCTTTAATTTATTAACTTCTCTAGGGGACGTGGGAGGGTAGCGTGAAATTCAAAAGCGCCAAATTCAAAAGCAGATATACTCATAATACAAATTCATAAAACATACAAGTGTTATACATCGGCTTAAAGATGAACTTCTTGTTAATCCAGCCGCTRWRTCGGATTTCAAAAAGGCTTTACAGCGAAAGCAAACCATGCGATTATTTGAGGACAGCGCCCAGCAGACAAATCATTACAAACAGTACCAGCCAAGTAGTAGTATTCACAAAAGTCAGAAATAGCGATAAAAKTAATCAATTACCTTTGATGATCTTCWTATGGTTGCACTCACAAGACTCCCATTTACTCAATAAATGTTCGTTTTGTTCGATAAAGACCCTCTTTAYATCCAAAAACCTCCATTTTTGTTTGTGCGTTTTGTTCAGTAATCCACAGGCTCAAAGGCAGTTACAACAGGCAGACGAAAAATCCGAAAAGTATCAGTAAAGTTCGTAGAAACATGTCAAACRATGTTTATAATCAATCCTCAGGTTGTTTTTAGTCATAATAATCAATAATATTTAAATCGGACAAAAGCTTCGTATATAAAAGGAAAACAAGAAAGGCGGTCGCAAATATAACAAAACCTCTGGGACACTGAAGGGTCCACACATTCAGAGTGGTCTTACTCTCTCATTTCTCAGAATACAAGCCTGAAACGATTTCTAAAGACTGTTGACATCTAGTGGAAGCCATAGGAAGTGCAATTTGAGTCCTAAGTCATTGGAATCTGTATAGGCAGTCTATGAAATACTACAAACATAAAAAAATCACACTACCTGGATGGATTTTTCTCAGGTTTTCACCTGACATATCAGTTCTGTTATACTCACAAACGTTATTTTAACCGTTTTGGAAACTTTAGAGTATTTTCTATCCAAATCTACCAATTATATGCATATCCTAGCTTCTGGGCCTGAGTAACAGGCAGTTTACTTTGGGCACGCTTTTCATCCGGGTGTCAAAATACTGCCCCCTACCCTAATGAAGTTAATAAGGAAGCAGATCAACACAATGCACACATATAAAGTGAATCGATTGCGTGCTCTACAATAATGATGGCTGGTCGACGAATCACCCTCAGATGATTTGTTGAGAGCCACGAGACAAAAGTACAAAGGTCTTTTATAGCCAAGATACACCTCTTTCACCTCTWTCAAAAACAGATGTATAGAATGGGTCACAAGGTTAAGATTTGTATGAAAGATACTTATAATTCACAGCAGACAGTATTTGCTGTAAAAACAGTTATCTTTGTRGGGTCATCTCTCCCTGGTACCTTATAGAACAGAAACATTAACTCTTGCTCTGGAATGCGGTCTCTTTAGGTTTTATCACCCAAAATACATCCTAAATCTCCTGTCAGTTTTATCTCTCAGAGGCACATCCTCAGTAAAACACACAGATGACATTTCTAACAATCCCTTACTGTTGCATAAAATAACCATTTGATGCAATAAAAGTATTATAACATAATCTTGTAATTTCCACCATAATGTTGAGGAGTGTGAGTAGGGGCTATTGAATAAATCCATAGAATATACACCATCACAAAGAAATTCATTAGTTTAGGCAGGTCCTAAGAAACAACACTAATAAAATGTACTTTCAAAATAATATAATGGCATATTTTGAGTTGAATTATGTTATTTGTCTGTGCAGCCTATYGGGCTGCATGGCTGCTCCATCCAAATGAAATCAATAGTTTGTTATTTTGTTCATTAAAAAGTCAAGACACACTTACATTCCCCTGCCCTGATCACAGTCAACACATGTTTTATAGTAAGAATATAATGGAATATGAATAAAATATTTACATTTTTCCCACACAACTTGAATGTCATGGGAATGTGTGGAACYGCTGTCATATAACAAAATTGGGATATTTGGAAACAGAGCCCCTGCCCACATTTTGTTGAGTTTSTAGGTGCTTGWATGTGCCTTAGAATCGTCTCTTTCAGCTCTTGTAAAGAAATTARAAACCTAGATGATCCTTTGTTGGCTGATTTGAAAAAGTAACTTTTTTTTTTTAAATCCATGTTTAACCTTTGTTTATTACCCTCACTCCTCTTTGTTAGATATCATGCACACTGATTGCCAACTCCTCGCCAACTGCTTTTTTTTTTAATAGTAGCAGCAGACAGCTATCTAAATAGGACTCTAATCATAGCAAGACATGCTCRACATTAATGTCTAACAAGACACTGTAGCCTATAGCTTTTTGCCACTCCAGGAGAAGAGGCACAGTGGAGCGGCTTGTGTAGTTGCTCATGGGCTCATCTGGAAAAGAGTGGCTGTATGGTGTGTGTGTAGCTGAAGATGCTCATTCACATTAACCCATCATTCGTTGGCTAAATATTAGGCCTAATAATGCAGTAGTTTAAAGGGACAATCGGCAATTTTAACAATAACAAAGCGTTTTGGTAAAGAGCTGAGGGATGAGACTCGAGAAATGTAATCGCTCTCAAATTCATAGATAGAGCTATGGATCCAAGGACTGACCATCCATGATATCCCAGTTATCGCTGAAGCGATAAAATGGAAAGGTTATTTCCGATTGATCTGATCTCTGCAGCGTTTGGAGGTGAATGCAGTCTCCGCTAACGCGGGAACATTGCCTTTAGTTTCAATTTCAATCACGCTGTAACGCTAAACTTCCGCAATACGGAATGAATAGAGCACAATGCTTCACAGGGTTTGTTAACATTTCATTTGTTTACAAACATTGGAGTAAAACAAGCTTATATTTAGGTTTCTGATAGGGGTATGACAGTTGAGCTAAGCTCATGCGGCATTTAAAAATGATATTCTATAAGAGTCAATGGGTACAGAACATAGCATTCATTTACATTTGCAAAAATGGATATGTAGCAGCTGCTGATTGCCCCTTTAAGTTAGAAACATATGCATATAAACCCATCAATAAATATAAGGGCCTTTAAATATTTACCTGTCAAAGTCAAGAACAAATATGAGATTCCTGTGACAACAGACAAGAAGAGCTCAAGGACAGAACTACATACATTGAAAGGAGAGAATAAATGCATTACAMGCATTTCTGTGACACTGTGATTGACAAGGACAAGTTTGATGTCGGACAWCAATGAATTGTTCATGATTTACTGCATACCAAAGCTGGTAAAATGAAAGGGGACGTTTTATTCTGAGGCGTTGGCGGGACTTGTAAACATAATACAGCAATCATTACTACCGCAGTTGGCGGGACAAAAGTACAGGCTTTGTTACCGACAATACCTTTCAGATACAGTACCAGTCAAAAGTTTGGACACACCTACTCATTCAAGGGTTTTTCTTTTTTTTTAAATACTATTTTCTACATTGTAGAATAATAGTTAAGACCTCGAAAAACGATTAAATAACACATATGGAATCATATAGTAACCCAAAAAGTGGTAAACAAATTGTATATTTTATATTCTTTAAAGTAGCCACCTGCCTTGATGACAGCTTTGCAAACTCTTGGCATTCTCTCAACCAGCTTCACCTGCAATGCTTTTCCAACAGTCTTGAAGGAGTTCCCACGTAYGCTGAACACTTGTTGGCTGCTTTTCCTTCAATCTGCGGTCAAACTCATCTCAAACCATCTCAATTGGGTTGARGTCGGGTGATTGTGGAGGCCAGGTCATCTGATGCAGCACTCCATCACTCTCCTTCTTGGTCAAATAACCCTTACACAGCCTTGAGGTGTGTTGGGTCATTGTCCAGTTGAAAACAAATGATAGTCCCACTAAGCCCAAACCAGATAGGATGGCATATTACTACAGAATGCTGTGGTACCCATGGGGGTTAAGTGTGCCTTGAATTCTAAATAAATATTTGACAGTGTCACCAGCAAAGCACCCCCACACCATCGCACCTCCTCTCATGCTTCACAGTGGGAACCACACATGCCGAGATCATCCCTTTACCTACGCTGCGTCTCACAAAGACACRGCGGTTGGAACCGAAAATCTCAAATTTGGACTCATCAGACCAAAGGACAGATTTCCACCGGTCTAATGTCCATTGCTCATGTTTCTTGGCCCAAGCAAGTCTCTTCTTATTATTGTTGTTCTTTAGTAGTGGTTTCTTTGCAGAAATTCGACCATGAAGTCCTGATTCACGCAGTCTCCTTTGAACAGTTGATGTTGAGATGTGTCTGCTACCTCTGTGAAGCAYTTATTTGGGCTGCAATTTCTGAGGCTGGTAACTCTAATGAACTTATCCTCTGCAGCAGAAGGAACTCTGGGTCTTTCTTTCCTGTGGCGGTCCTCATGAGAGCAATTTTMATCATAGTGTTTGATGGTTTTTGCAACTGCATTTGAAGAARTACGGAAAAGTTCTTGACATTTTCCGTATTGACTGACCTTCATGTCTTAAAGTAATGATGGTAATGATGGTCAAATTTACTTTTAACAAGGCACACCTTGTCACCATTCCAGGTGACTACTGTCAAGACACAACACTACCCTATGAAGCTGGTAGAGAGAATTTGAAGAGTGTGCAAAGCTGTCATCAAGGCAAAGGGTGGCTACTTTGAAGAATCTCATATATAAGATATACACTATGGAATCATGTAGTAACCAAAACAGTGTTAAACAAATCAAAATACATTACTGTTCAAAAGTTTGGGGTCACATAGAAATGTCCTTGTTTTTGAAAGAAAAGCACATTCTTTTTTTATCAAATTAATCAGAAATACAGTGACATTGTTATTTCTTATCAATCTGATGTTATTTTAATGGGGGAAAAAATGCTTTTCTTTCAAAAACAATGACATTTCTAAGCCACCCCAAACTTTTGAACGGTAATGTATTTTGATTTGTTTAACACTGTTTTGGTTACTACATGATTCCATGTGTTATTTCATAGATTTGATGTCTTCACTATTATTCTACAATGTAGAAAATGGTACAAATAAAGAAAAACCCTGGAATAAGTAGGTGTGTCCAAACTTTTGACTGGTACTGTATATAAAGTCGGCAAACAGTTGGCGGCATGCTAAATTTGTCAGGTTTTAGTCTTGGTATGAATGGGATACTATTGAAAAACCTGAAAATGTCAATCTGACAGAATGAATATTATCTATTCTACTGCTGCAGACGTAAGAAAACTGCTAGCCAGCGCTGACATATACAATCTGAACTCATCTTTCCAGCGTAACATAATATACAACGTCTTCATCGTTTGTTTTGTCTACTTTACCTCTACTCACATTTAACTTCAGTACATAGCCCAAATCCTGAGCTGAAAACCAGGTCCTAAGTGCAGAAACAGAACATGTCTTGAAACTGAAGAGTGGTGTGATGAGAGTCAGTATGCCTACTCTCCATCAAGAAGCATTACCAATCCCTTTACATACCACTCTCTCTTTTTAGCCAGATATGTCTCCTACCCACTGGGCATAGATGTCAGTTCATTTTTTTTACTTGAAATTACGTAGAAACAAAGTTGATTCGAACAATGTTTGCCAGTGGGTAGTTAACGTTATTTACACTGTGACTGATTGGCAACTAGTGACATATGACTAGCGTTAACAGAAACCTTTGCTGTACTTCTGTCATTTACAACAGTGTTGATGGTGGCACCTCTGGAGGTAACATGCAACACATTGAGGACAGATATGACATCATGGCCAAAAAAGACACCTAAGTTGGCTGTATCTCAGGTAGGCCTACACAAATTATGTACAGGTCTGTGCAGATTATTAGATCCTTCCRGAGAAGTGTTTATCATCTCAGGAACCACATCAATATCGCAATGAAATCATCTGTGCAGGGCAGCCGAGYCCGTAGCCTATATCTAGAAGGCATCCAAGAACATTGGTTATGCCCAGCATAGAACACTATTCTAGTAGTCTCTAGGATGTCAAACAATGAGATGTTGTCCTCATTTGTGTGTTATCCGTACACCGTAGATCCATGACTCCCATCTCCCGTCCGGTCACAGGATGTGGCAGATTGAAATAGAATGCCATTCAAACTGTAGTTCTATGATGTGACAGTTGATCMCAGAGCCTCAAGGAGATGCTGGATACACATCTCGTCACATCTCTCTGAAGAGCTCCTCCTGTCCATGTGCAGCTGATCTCCAGCACTAACCTGTCATCTTCACTGGCAATATATCAAACATGGACAGGTGCAGTTCTAATGATTTGACTGGCACACATTGATCCAACAACACTTAGCCAACCTTCTCTTTTTCTTGGAAATGTATTAGAACACTATATAAGAGCAGGCAGGCCGGCGTTAATTAAAGGTGTTAGATGGATGATCTGCTGTGTTTGGATGAGATCAGTCAATGCAAGTGTCATGTATTGAGTTGGCAGTATAATACTTACTTTGTGTCAGAGTGTGGAGGAACAAAACCTTACCAACTGAGAGTAAAGAGAGAAAAACAGGGAGATGTTAAAGTAATTGGATGATTATGTAATCAGACAGTGTGTGTTCCGTTCCCTGGCTGGGGAGAGGACAGGATGATGCCTCCACCAGACTGTTTAGAAATGGTTGTGGTGCGTTGTTTTGTGTGTGTTGTTGTGTTGTGGTGTGTGTGTGTGTGTGTGTGTGTGTGTGTGGTGTGTGTGTGTGTGTGTGTGTGTGTGTGTGTGTGTGTGTGTGTGTGTGTGTGTGTGTGTGTGTGTGTTGTTGTGTGTGTGTTGTGTGTTGTGTGTGTGTTGTGTGTTGTGTTCTTCTTATCCTTGTGGGGACCTAAAATCCCGAAAAGTCCCACAAAGATGATATAACAAAGATAATTATCCTCGGTGGGTACATTTCCCATGGCGACAAAGGCTATTTTAAGCTTAGGGGTTAGGTTTAGTGTTAGAAATTAGAGTTAGTGTAAGGGTTAGGTTTAGGGTTAGGGGTTAGTGAAATTCGTGAAACAGGAAGGGCCTTCCCCAAACTGCTGCTACATCAAGGTTAGAAGTACAGAATCGTCTTGAATGTCATTGTATGCTGTAGCATTAAGATTTCCCTTCACTGGAACTAAGGGGCCTTGCCCAAACCATAAGAAACGGCCCCAGACCATTATTCCTCCTCCACCAAACTTTACAGTCGGCATTATGTATTGGGGCAGGTAGAGTTCTCCTGGCATCCGCAAAACCYAGATTYGTCTGTCAGATGGGGAAGCGTGATTCATCACTACAGAAAACGCATTTCCACTGCTCCACTGATTTTTACGCGCTRCRTGCTTCAGCACTCGGCAGTCACRTTCTGTGAGCTTGTGTGGCCTACCACTTTGTGGCTGAGCCGTTGTTGCTCCAAGACGTTTCCACTTCACAATAAYAGCGTTTACAGTTGACCGGGGCAGCACAAATTTGACAAACTGACTTGTTGGAAAGGTGGCATCATATGTCAGTGCCACGTTGAAAGTCACTGAGCTCTTCAGTAAGGCCATTCTACTGCCGACGTTTCTTTATGGAGATAGCTGTGTGTTTGATTTTATACATGTAGCTGAAATAGCCGAATCCACTCATTTGAAGGGGTTTCGACATACTTTTGTATACTGTATATAGTGTAGCGAGCTACAATAACCTAATGAGGGGATAGTTACTCAGTGTACTGAACTTCATGATCAACCCTGTCCCATCACATGAGTGTCTGGGGGTTATTTTGTTACTTTTACATGTGGTAAATGCAACAGCTGTTGTTTCTGAAGAAAATACTACATATGGGCTGCAGGGGGTCTCGGGGGCCCATCCGTGTGCCTGTCTGTTTACCGCAGGCGATCCCTCTGCACACAGCATGTTTGGGTGACTCTTCAGTCTCTCGCTCTGGGCTCATCTAGACACCCATGCTCGCTGCTATGTTTCTTGACCCCTAGAGACCTCAGGTCCAGCTGGGGTTGGAACTCTCCATTGGGAGACGTCCTTCCAGTGCTAGACTGACACTGCACAAAGTACCCCTGTATCAATATCAAAATAATTATTTTTCGCAAAGCCTCTTGTGAAGATGCAACAATTGATATGGTCGGTGTTCAAAATTCTGAATGATTTCTTATGAAGAGCCCTCCTGGCAAAGACAAAAGGAGTATAGATTTCAGTAAATCTATGAAACCGTATTGTACTTAAGTTCCTCATTCAATGAGACTCCTTTCCTGAATTCCACCGGCTTGGCCACAAATGTAAKGAATAAACAAACAATCACTATCAGGTATGAAGGTAAGACCCAGATGCAGACACATCAAATGAACAATGATTTAATAATCCAACAGGGGCAGGCAATAGACAAGTCAAGGCAGGCAGGGGTCAGTAAACCAGAGGTGGGGCAACGGTACCGGACAGACGGCAGGCTCAGGGTCAGGGTAGGCAGAGGTCAATAATCCAGAGGTGGGGCAAAGGTACAGGACGGCAGGCAGGCAGGCTCAGGGTCAGGCAGAGTGGTCAGGCAGGCGGGTTCAGAGACGGGACAGGCAAGGGTCAAAACCAGGAGGGTGAGAAAACGAGAGACTGGGAAAAGCAAGAGCTGAGAACAAAAACACTGGTTGACTTGATAAACAAGACGAACTGGCAACAGACAAACAGAGAACACAGGTATAAATACACAGGGGATAATGGGCRACACCTGGAGGGGGGTGGAGACAATCACAAAGACAGGTGAAACAGATCAGGGTGTGGCAATCACACATACACAGAAACCAAAACAAATCATTTCAAAGGAATGCACAGAAACACAGTCACAGAAGAAGTGATCAAACAATTCTCTGGCCTACTTTTCAATCCTGTAGTGCAAAACTGCCATTCTTGAAGCAATTGCATATGGATTGCATTGCCTTGCAATCAGAGTGGATCGAGTTGGCTCATATCCACTGTCAATCAACAACAGATTCCTCAAACTTCGCTTCTCTTTGACCACGTCTTAAACTTATTCGTCTTTAGTTCTTTGTATGAGTAGTTTCTCTAAATTCACCTTTAAGTTCATTTTGGGTGACTTCTCAAACTGTGGRATGTTTCTACCATAAACWTGAGAWTCTAGAGCCATATAGGCCTTCTTCTTCAGCCTTGTGTTGTCCTTGAATAGGGTTTATTCTCCCATTTTCTTTTCCATTACTGTAACATGTTGCTGGTCGAGACACTGTTCAGTTGGGCACATTAGTCAAAATGACACGATAACAGCGCAATGAGGAGTCGATATTAAAGCAAAGTCTTCTCTGAAGGTGAGCTGCTGCTTTGCAAGTCAAGTTAAGAACGCTTCCAGCCATATACAGTAAAAAAAAAAATATATATATGTATATAGGACAGACAAGATGGGAGGAATTAATTTGGATTGAATTCAACCCTCATCATTTTGACTGAAGCGTTATATAAGGACTGCCTGTTTTGATCGAGGTAGGGTATTATAGTGATACAAAAWGTCCTGGGAAAGGTGATAAAACAAACCAAAAGGCTTATGGTACTCACAGACTGTTACCCTCAAAGGATAATCACATTTAGGTTCAGAAGGGCCGGTGAACAGCGTCCAGACTGTCCACTTGGTGTCTGGACCGGTGCTGTCCCAAAACATAGACATTAAGCACACTAAGCACRGTGGTGTGAACACCATATCATCTAATCCTCATTGTTCTGGAGAGGTGAAGGATTACATTGCCTTTTAATGAGGTGATCTTCTGATTTGGTGCCAGAAAACATTGAAAAGTATTTTAAAGAGCAGTAATTCCTGGATTAAACGGTAACTCGTGAGAGCTCTTGGGCCTGCTCCAAAATGTAGCCTAGGTTAACAAGGTAACGGCTTGGTTTGTTCAAGATCTGGTTGACAGAACATAACACACTAATGTGACAGAGGAGGATAATCTCTGAGGGTACGTGTCTGAGGCTGCATCAGTGTTCCCTATCACATTGTTAACCATAATTCCTTCTATTCCTAACACTCATCTGAACACAAAATACATCAGTAATTAAAGGTTGAGACTCAGTGGTTGTAACATAATCCCTACAACATTATTCTTAGACACATGCTTCTACCTTTGTTATAAGGGCACAAGGCGAGACCCAGATGCAGACACGGGAGGCAGATGGTTCGAGTCTGATATTTATTATAATCCAAGGGATAGGCAAGAGATTGGTCGTGGACAGGCAAAAGATCAAAAACAGGTCAGAGTCCAGGAGGTACAGAGTGGCAGGCAGGCTCAAGGTCAGGGCAGGCAGAAAGGTCAGGCAGGCGGGTTCAGAGTCCAGACAGGCAAGGGTCACAACCAGGAGGACTGCCGAAAAAAAAGTGAAGGAAAAAGCACGAGAACAGAATAACACGCTGGTTGACATGACAAACTGGCAACAGACAAGAAGGGAACACAGGAATAAGTACCCAGTGAGGAAAACAGGTGACACCTGGAGGTGGGCGGAGACAATCACAAAGACAGGTGAAACAGATCAGGGCGTGACATTTGTAATGTATTCAAGGGCCCGTGAACAGATATTTTGGGGGGTATGTGCTTCAAAAATAAAAGGTCACCCCCCCATAAAAACGAGGCCACAGACTCGTTGAGTAATTATTACTTTGATTATTTAGTAGAAGTATTGAGGAGCAGTGAGGTTGAAGGTCACTTCAGGGATACAGCTGCTCCTCTACACTATCTCTAAATAAGACAGTAATGAGGGCAAATGATTAGAAAACTGTGAGAAATACTGTAGCATACAATCACTATACTCTATATTAATATAATGTTGTTAGCAAGCAGACTCACTAGGCTATCATATGCTACAGCTAACAAAATGGCTAGCTAGATTACCGGATTAGTCTTTTTTTTCACACATTGTGATTTATCACCAATGCTATTAAATAATAACTTCATAATCTAACATCCATAATCTTTTAACTTCACTAGTATAATTTATAATAATATAATTAGTAATAACTCTAGATATAGTTATGTAGCACATTGGTTGATTTGCTTAACATAATTAGAATATTTATTGTGTAGAAAAATTATTATTTGTCATATAAACATGATGATGATCATACACTATTTAATATTCATGATATATATAGCTGGCTGGCAAGTRGCTTGTGTGGTTATTTTTAGTGATGCGCGATACATCGGTGAACATCTCAGAATCGGACGATATTAGCTAAAAATGCAAACATCGGTATCGGCCGATGTCTAGTTTAACGCCGATGTGCAAAACCGATGTCAAAGCTGACGTGCATACCTATATAATGAAGGTACATGACGTAATGACGCCACGTAAAATTGTGCGCTATACGTGCAACACAACATTCCTAAACTAGCCCACAATGTCTGCTGTGTGGATCGAGCAGTCAACAATTCAAGCAGTCATTTGAAAGAGTAACAAAATTTCAGCGAGACAACTCAAAGGGGAAATTCATTAAAGCCAAGATAATGGAATTCATTGCCCTTGACAATCAACCGTTCTCTGTCGTGGGTGATGTTGGCTTTCGCCGAATACCGGTTAACACTACCAAGTGCGCTGTTTTTCCGATGTTGCCCTACCGGAGTTACACAGTAATAGCATCACTGCTATTATCTTCACGACATACATACTGTAATGAAACAGCAGGGAGCAGGTCTCGAACACTCGACCTTCTAGCCCGAGGCCCGGCGCGCTATCGACTGTGCCGCAAAAGCATGCTCGTGCGGCAGAGTCCATTTCCGCGCTTATAAACCCAGGGTCGTTACACTACTCCCTCCTTTCAAAGAGCGCATCCTCRCGCTAGCTTGCGACTCTACGTCTTACAGGAACGCGCTCACCGGCCAAGCACACGCACTGTCGTGGATGCAAGGTCCGATCACTTCTGACACCAATGTAATGAAACAGCAGGGAGCAGGTCTCGAACCCTCGACCTTCTAGCCCGAGGTCTCGCGTACTTTCGACTGTTCCGCGCTTATAAACCCAGGGTTGTTACAATACTATGGAATGCCGTTTGGGTCTTTGCGTGTCAAAAAGATACAATAGCTGTCATGCCCTGACCTTAGAGAGCCTTTTTATTTCTCTATTTGGTTAGGTCAGGGTGTGATTTGGGTGGGCATTCTGTTTTCTTCTGTTTCTTTGTTTTTGGCCGAGTGTGGTTCCCAATCAGAGGCAGCTGTCTATTGKTGTCTCTGATTGGGGATCATACTTGGGCAGCCCTTTTTCCCAAAATTAGGTTGTGGGATCTTGTTTTCTGTTTAGTGTCTCAGCCTGACAGAACTGTGCACTTTCGTTTTCGCTTTGGTTATTTTGTTTAAGTGTTTTTTGAATAAAAGGAATCATGAACACTTTCCACGCTGCGCTTTGGTCAACTCTTCCTACCACCAACGAGAGCTGTTACAATAGCACTGTCAAAGCTGTACAAAAAAGTCAGCAAACAAACACCGGCCACGAACAATGTGTTTACAATACCGCGTTGGTAATAAAGCATCATTTGTTCAACTGCAACTTCTGGGGTAGCTAGCTTTAGCTTGGTACCCAGCTAGCACCAACACAACCAGCCTGAAAACAATGACCATGTAGAAACTGCAGTCATTTTCATTATTCTTAGCAATGATTCAGGAATCCTTGTGAGTAAGTATTAGCTGGGTTGCCACTTGTTGTTCGCCTATTGAAATTGAACTTCAGTTAACGAAAATAAATCCTGTTGACCAAAGCTAACGTTATAAGCAGCCAGCTAGCTTCATCTGACTAGCGAGGCTCGACCGGACCGGGTTATGTGTTGTGAAACTAGCCACAATAGGGATTAGGCACAATAGTGGAATTTGCTGTTTGCCTTCCAAATAAAAGTATGTCATTGACAGTGATGCAAATTAATACAAATAGTAGAATATGCCATACTTTTATTTTGAAGGCTAACGCCCACTATTGTTGCTAATCCTTATTGTGACTAGCTTCACATAGATGGGTCCGACAACCATTAATCAAATAAGAACTGTCTTATAAATTAGGGTTATTTTAGATGATGACACCTAGCTATATAGTTAGCTAGCTACTGAAACATCATAGCATACGTATCGATGAATCGTTGTGACATATGAAATACGAGTGATAGTGTAATCAATGTGTAATAACTACGTAAAAAAATTATGAACGCGTTAAATTATTATGTGACGTGCAGTCATATTCAGGTCCTGATTGGTCAACAAACTTATTTGACACGTCAAATAGTGTTATTTGACACTTCAAATAGTGTTAAATAGTATATTTTTTGACACGCAAAGACCCAAACGCCATTCCATAGAAATCCTGGTTGAGAATGAAATGACTGAACAAATGAACAACGAAACAGCACTGCAAGAAAGTGAAAGAAATAGGTTTTGATTATGTTTGACTGGTAATGGGGACATACGTAAATGCCAACAAAATTACTTTTTGGTCAGTGTGGTGTGTGTATGTGTGTGAGTGTGTGTAACCTTTATTTAACTAGGCAAGTCAGTTATAAACAAATTCTTATTTACAATGACGGTCTATCCCGGCCAAGCCCGGACGACGCTGGGCCAATTGTGCGCCACCCTATGGGACTCCCAATCACGGCCGGATGTGATACAGCCTGGATTCGAACCAGGGACTGTAGTGACTCCTCTGGCACTGAGATGCAGTGCCTTAGACCGCTGCGTCCATGTGTGTTAACTATTTAACTGTACTAGAATGCTTAAAAAGGCCACAACATTTTTTATATCAGTTATCAGTATCGGTATCATTTTTTGGGGCAAGGAAAATATTGGATATCGGTCAAAAATGTCATATCGGTGCATCACTAGATATTTTAGTAGGCTAATATATGGTGGCTTGCTAATATAGCTATAGATTACCTGTGTTGCTGTTTCCCTTACACGTGCAACTCCTGGCTGAAGGGATGGAGTTGAGTCTGAGGGTCGGTGATGTCTTTCTGCTGCTTGTAGGCCTATCAGCCAACCAGACCGGATATTGATGATGTAAATCAGCAAGTTAGCAGGTCACTTACCTTATGCTACTGTGGCAGTGGTGTTGATATTTAAACTAGCTACACAGCTAGTAGCTAGCTATACACTCGACCGGTGACCGCCTTTCAAATCGTACATGTTTGGATACCGGGCACGGGGGAACCACAATGACAAAAGATGTATACCAACAAACAAAAGAAATTGGAGTGGAAATTATACCAAAAGGGCACATATATACACAGGAAGGGCAAAGGGACATGTGGTCTACACAGGTAGAGCCCTATCTGTGCGTGTGCCTGCTGTATTTGTTAGTACTGTAGATGCATTGATGTCACGAATACTASCGAAGGGGACTCCCCTTCCCGTTCGGGTGGCGCTCGGCGGTCGTCGTCGCCGGTCTACTAGCTGCCACCGATCCCTTTTTCCTTTTCGTTTATGTCTGTCTAATTGTTTTCACCTGTTTCTTGTTGGGGTTTTGGGAGGTGTACTATTTAGGTTAGTTTCGCCCGCTAGTGTTTGTGCGGGCTTATTTTGTGTGTTCATGTTACGTCGGGAGTGGATTATTTGATTGTGGGTTTTTCGCTGTCCAGCTTATTTTAAACAGTGGTCTGTGGGTTGTGTTTGCGCCTTTGTTTTGGCGTCACCCCTTTTGTACCTGTTCCTGTTTTCACTGTGGACATTAAAGCTTTCTGTTCCCGTAAAACTTTTGCTCTCTCTGCGCCTGACTCTACACCCATCATTCACCTGACGTTACAATTGAACTGTGTATATATAACACGATTCTGATGACAATTATTATTCGGACACAGAAGGCAAAGATCAATGCAGATGACGAGGGCCCTCTATTACATAAGATTGAATAACTAACTGGAGCCTCCCAGAAGGAACAGAGATACTGCTGACCCATAGTTACTGCCTAGTTACCTCTAATATGTGGCTGTGGATATGAAAAGGTGGCAGACAAAGAGCTCTGTCTGCACAAACACATCAAGAGAAGGGTGCTGTTAAAGGAATGGGTGTAATACTTAGGTAGCGGCACAATATCAGTCAGAGCCTGAAAAGATATCAGAGCTTTGTCTCCATGATAAGAGCAACCTGGATATATATATATGATATCTAGTCTGAATCCTCTGGGTCATCATTATTAGTTAAGTACAGAGGGTTTGAGCTGAGGGTGTATGTGCTTACACTGAATGCACATGGAGTGGAAGATGTATGAGGGGATGAGTATGAGGGGATGCACTAGTGTATAAACTAATCATTAGTCTTAGCTTATACTCGTAACATTCTCCAATGTAATGTATTAGTACAAGAGGGGAAACAACACATTCATAATCAGTCTTCCCCAGTAATATCAGCCGACAGAGGAGCCAGGGTTTGATTTGCTTTGCGTTTAATGCAGAGTGATATAATTCATAATTCTGTTAATTGGTGGATAAAGAGTATGGATGGAGGGACACATCAGGGTTAAAGGTGATTCATCTTTATTTTTAAAGTGGATCCAACAGCGTTTTAGCAACATGAAATCTTATTAAAAATCTGTTCGTATACAACCCCAGGAAGAATATGACACCTACATTTTCTGACAAGCGAGCGGTTAAGATATGGTCGTTTTCATAAATTCATAGAATGACGTATAGTAAGGCATTTGTGAAAATTCTATAGCAATATAGAGTGGGAAAGCGCCCGTGCATTTGGACAATTAATAGACACTGCAGTAAATAAAACCTAATAAAAAAACATGTGTCATGTCCAGGACAGGAGTCTAACCAATCAGAGGTACAGTAGGCCTATATGCAAATAAGCCATTTGCCACATGGGCCTGCCATCATACAGTTTGAACTGGACTATGTGTTTACAGGCAGTAGCAACAGCACGATTTTAGATCACTAAAATGTGTTTGCAAAAAGCCACAAAATACACCTGAATGGATTTCTGCAAACATGGAAATACCTCTGGAGTCCTCTTACATTTGGGAACTTTACAGTCCTACTGATCAAACGACCATGAAAAGGTAGGCTCTCTCACTCAGTTGCCTATGCACATCAACAAGATCAAYGACTAATGCTCGACAGAGCAAGATGAGCTAAAATCTAACGAGGGAACATTAGATGCACCCTCTCAAACCTTTTCAGCTAGTTGGCCTTCTGCAGCTTGCCTCCCACACATTTACAACTGAATGGAAACTTGCCAGCCTGCCCGCCCATTTGATCAATGCCAAATACATTTAATTGTCAACTAAGAGGTATGCTAAGTGTGGATAACAGTCATTCAAGTTCAGCTAGCTAACCAAATGACACCTGCACCTCCAGCTGTAGCCACCGAAAAATGATGAGGGTAAAAGGTCGGTCACTCACACACTCCTCCAGTGACATGACAGGCTCCATGTGTTTAGCTTGCTAAATAAATAGCAAGCTACATAAATAGATACGCTAGCTCATGGGTGTCAAACTCAATCAGTGCATGGGCCATATTGAAAAAACTACATTATTCGTGGGCCAGACGAATAATGTAGTGTTTTTCCCCAAAAAAACTTGCAGCTGCTAAATAAATAGCAAGCTACATAAATAGATACGCTATATGCTCGATGGGTGTCAAACTCAATCAGTGCATGGGCCATATTGAAAAAACTACATTATTCGTGGGCCAGACGAATATTAGTGTTTTTCCCCAAAAAAACTTGCAGCTGTGACCCCAAACTGGCCCGCTGTTCTAGTT
>NC_036867.1:34873371-34914884 GCF_002910315.2 Salvelinus sp. IW2-2015 | reverse complement strand
ATAAAAAATATGTCCCTTTTACAATGTCTACTTATGTACATAGGTTGCTGTATAGCATTTTAACATATTGAAACAAAAGAAGAGATAGATAATGTGTCCAGCCTTTGCTGCTATGCTTGCAGATGTACMTCATATGCTGCGACCCTAAACAAAAAAAYATTTAATAACTCTAAATAACAAAAAAGTAGTTATAGGTTGTTGTAACATTTATACATGTTTTACATTTTTTGTTATTTAGCATTTTGTTATTTAGCATTGCTGTATAGTGCACTCAAAATGTATTGTAGTWGAGTAGCCAGCCTAGGCTACTGCTCAAATGTTGCTGTAATAGGCCTCCTTTGCATGATGTTTTGTTGCAGGTTTTTTGGGGGGGTAATTAATGTCAAGCTTTAAAAGCCGAAGCCCGACTGCAACATTTTAGTAGCCTAGCTAGGACTGTGGCATGTGTCTGTACACATTCCCCCCACTGCACGCTGTAAACCGGACACACAAAAGCAGCGCAATTGAAGTTGAATTCATTGATGCGTCAGGCTGTCAGGCTGTATTTTCATGAAGTAGACTCAACTGTTGACTCATTTATACTCACTTGTGTGTTCTATTCGGCCTTGTTTGATACATGTGCGCTAGCCTATTAGCCACGTTACTGTATGACTGACTTGTGATCATTGCCCTTGCTAGTTTGAGTGTATAGGCATTCCTAGCCTTAGTTGTAGAGTTGAAATCGGAAGTTTACATACACTTAGGTTGGAGTCATTAAAACTTGTTTTTCAACCACTCCACAAATTTCTTGTTAACAAACTATAGTTTTGGCAAATTGGTTAGGACATCTACTTTGTCCATTGACACAAGTAATTTTTCCAACAATTGTTTACAGACAGATTATTTCACTTATAATTCACTGTATCACAATTCCAATGGGTCTGAAGTTTACAWACACTACGTTTACTGTGCCTTTAAACAGCTTGGAAAATTCCAGAAAATTATGGCTTTAGAAGCTTATGATGGGCTAATTGACATAATTTGAGTCAATTGGAGGTGTACCTGTGGATGTATTTCAAGGCCTACCTTCAAACTCAGTGCCTCTTTGCTTGACATCATGGAAAATCAAAGAAATCAGTCAAGACCTCAGAAATAAATTGTAGACCTCCACAAGTTTGGTTCATCCTTGGGAGCAATTTCCAAATGCCTGAAGGTACCACGTTCATCTGTACAAACAATAGTACGCAAGTATAAACACCATGGGACCACGCTGCCGTCATACCGCTCAGGAAGGAGCACGTTCTGTCTCCTAGAGATGAACGTACTATGGTGCGAAAAGTGCAAATCAATCCCGAACAACAGCAAAGGACCCTGTGAAGATGCTGGAGGAAACAGGCACAAAGGTATCTATATCCACAGTAAAACGAGTCCTATATCGACATAACCTGAAAGGCCGCTCAGCAAGGAAGAAGCACTGCTCCAAAACTGCCATAAAAAACCCAGACAACGGTTTGCAACTGCACATGGGACAAAGATCGTACTTTTTGGAGAATGTCCACTGGTCTGATGAAACAAAAATAGAACTGTTTGGCCATAATGACCATCGTTATGTTTGGAGGAAAAAGGGGGTGACTTGCAAGCCGAAGTACACCATCCCAACCGTGAAGCACGGTTAGATGTTATCATGAGGTAGGAACATTTTGTGGATATATTGAAGCAACATCTCAAGACATCAGTCAGGAAGTTAAAGCTTGTTCGCAAATGGGTCTTCCAAATGGACAATGACCCCAAGCATACTTCCAAAGTTGTGGCAAAATGGCTTAACGACAACAAAGTCAAGGTATTGGAGTGGCCATCACAAAGCCCTGACCTCAATCCTATAGAAAATGTGTGGGCAGAACTGAAAAGCGTGTGCCTGCAAGGAGACCAACAAACCTGACTCAGTTACACCAGCTCTGTCAGGAGAAATGGGCCAATATTCACCCAACTTATTGTGGGAAGCTTGTGGAAGGCTACCCGAAACATTTGACCCAAGTTAAACAATTTAAAGCATGCTCACAAATACTAATTGAGTGTATGTAAACTTCTGACCCACTGGGAATGTGGTGAAAGAAATCAAAGTTGAATAAATCATTCTCTACTATTATTCTGACATTTGACATTCTTAAAATAAAGTGGTGATCCTAATTGACCTAAGACAGGGAATTTTTCTAGGATTAAATGTCAGGAATTGTGAAAAACTAGTTTAAATGTATTTGGCTAAGGTGTATGTAAACTTTCGACTTCCACTGTATGTACCAGTGTACCAAGCGAGCTGTGATTTACAACCTGATATACATTTTTTGGGGGACTATCAGCAAATGTATTGATGAATTATATTAATCATGCATTGAACTGCATCTATCTATTCTGCCAACAATGCCTTACTGAAGGTCATTGAATTTTGACCTCTTATAAAGTTGGTTTTAAATCATAAACTGGGAATTTGATATTTTTGACTGATATTATGATTGACTGTTTTGTTTCATATCTGCAAAGTAGTTAAAACGCTGTCATTTCCACTTTAATGACTTGTGTAGTGTTAACATTACATTATTAATCTCAGCACTCAAAATTAAATCTCGGTCACAAAAGACTGGGGATGTGTCCCAAATGGCACCCTATACCCTTATATTGCACTACTTTCCCATAGGGCTTTGGTCAAAAGTAGTGCACTACATATATAGACAGAATAGRRTGCCATTTAGGACGTAGCCTATGACATTATACATTGTGGAAAAACATGATCAAACCCTCCTGCTAAATGCAGTCTTTTAGTTTTACCTCAAAAAGTCTTAATTCATATCCACATGGTAAATGCTAACTAAAAGTGTTGACTGTAGTTTCTCACCACGTTWCTGTGCAAACCAATTTCAAGGTGAGAAAAGATAGCACTAAAGCTGTGTTTCTATTCATTCAAACAAAAGGATGAAAGTAGAAAGGACAGTAGGAAAGAGAGGGAAGAGGGTTCATCTTTAGAAGAAAAYGGAGAACATCAGATCTCCGATACATAAAGAAGGTAGGTAGGAGRTGCTATGCTTTTGGGAATCAATCTGTTTTTATATTTTTTTTTACATGGTTTTCATATAATCATTTTCAATTTAAACACTTTTATTTTGCTTTAGATGGAGTATTTGTATTTGTTCTTCACCCCCGAATGACTGGAGTTATATTTCAAATKAATATTTCTCACATTCAGCTAGAAATAATGTATTATAATCTATTTATTCCAATATAATGAGGTCAGGGCTCACTAGATATCCCAAACAGAGATACAGTATCAATCTCACAGTGACAGTGGCTAAATAAATGATAAAAACAATACATGAACAGAGGGGGGGATGGCAACACACCAGATATTGCACTGCGGTTGAGAGCGTTGGGCCAGTAACTGAATGGCCGCTGGTTCGAATCACTGAGCTGACTAGGTGAAAAATATTCTGATGTGCCCTTGAGCAAGGCACTTAACCCYAATTGCTCCTGTACGTCACTCTGGATAAGACCGTCTGCTAAATGACTCAAATTTTAAATGTAAATGAATCACTAGATGCTGTTAAAGATGCGTGACAGGAGGAAAAGATAACTGTTAATAATTGTTTCATCTTTCAGCAAACAAGTCAGAGATAATAGACATAACACTGTTTTTGGTGCACAGGGGAAGCAGGACGCAGGCAAGATGCCAGAACAGCCAAGGTTGGGTCTAGCRAAATATTTCAGAATTCGTCATTTCTGTACATTCTGTGTCATTGATTTTGATTGCTGACAACTGTGTGGTATCCACTACCATTACATTCAAGCTGTYTTCCCAACAAACTGAATGTTTTCTCAGAAGTGGGATACTGTTGAATATCATATCAAGATAAAATAATGTGTATTCAACACAAGGGTAACACTGATTCCATGGGAATGACCACTCAGAGCCTTATAATATGACACCTGATTGCAGGGGTTCACATTTAAAGGTAATTTCCGATTGAGCCGACAAATGCAGCGTTTACCGTGAATGCAGCCTCTGCGACCCCGGGAGCATTGCCTTTAATTGTCAGTCGCGCTATAAAGTGGATTAAATTAAGCCTGAAGTCATCAATCGGACCTTCACTGTCATGAGATGTCTTATAATTCGGCATCAATAATAACTGAAAATTAGATMAATTCAGCGTGCTGCAGGCCCTCTCAACTAACTAGCTCTACAAACCTTTGAGTCCCCTCTGAATGGCTCTCTCTTCTGAGTTTCACACATTTAGTCACACTGTTGCTGTAGGACAAGGCAGATGAGGTTTCTCCCCTCTCTCCACTTCTTCCAAATCCCCCTCATATCGCTATGTGACTATTGGTGCATATTCTCGGAGCAGGAGAGGGGAGAGTTTAGAGATTCAGATTGTAAGTGGATTGACTGTTAGTTAACTTAACAAGCCACTGYTCCTCCAGCAATAACAACACATTGTCCAAATTGTCCTGTTCTAGCTGTGGYTGCTTGGCTATGCCCTTAGATTCTTTTCACAGGAAACCGTTTTGTGCTGCATGAGAGTTTACGACGTTGTTCTGTCCCCTTRGCCTCTCTTTGTTTTTGCTTCTTCTCATAATTGTGAGTCTCTCCCATCATCTCTGTCTGCTATTTCCTGTATTCCATCGGTAATCCCCTAACACTTTGTAACACTGCCGACATCATGGAATTCCTATTCAATCTTTTTAAATAYATCGAGGCATTGTTGAGAATGTAAGGGCTATTAGTCAAGGGTCATGACCTTATCATGCTGTACCAGTGGAGATAAACCCCTGGTGGGTACATGTGGTGCATGGGGGAATCGTGTAGCATAATACAACATACACGTTACMTGTACACCTCATTTGCCATGGAAAGAAAATGCCACGCCATGCCATAAGTTCAACATTCTGAATATGTCTGAACAGCATATAAGTTTGGGCTGGTACACCTGGTGTTTGACTGAGAGCKTTCCTCTCTTTATCTCCTWTAGGTGTTACGCCTGCTTCCGCTCTTCCCCCCTGGCGCTYGAGGGCGCCARRCTCCMTAGCAWTGCGCACTGGACTCAATCACCTGGACTCAATCACCTCTGTCATTACCTCCCCTATATCTGTCTGGTTCCCCGCTATGTTCCCTGCTTCTGCATTGATTGTCATATGTCGTTGTTCATGTTCACCCGAGTGCTGACGCTGTCACTGTTACCTGTCTGTTCCTCATTAAATGTTCAACTCCACGTACCTGCTTCTCATCTCCAGCGTCGGTCCTTACCCTATTGTAAGGTCAGGTCTTCTCCTATAGAAAGAGCTCTGCTCTAACACATTCTCTCATGTTGCTCTACACCCCCCCACACACACACACACACTGCGGAACCCTATCACGACTATCTCCATGGAACATTAGGGACATCATGAGACCGCTGGGCGTAACCTTGATTGATACGTAGGCAGAGCTTCAGGGCATGCATTGTCACATTTACACCTATGGAGACGTGGTGATGAG
This sequence comes from Salvelinus sp. IW2-2015, assembly GCF_002910315.2. Lineage (NCBI taxonomy): Eukaryota > Metazoa > Chordata > Actinopteri > Salmoniformes > Salmonidae > Salvelinus > Salvelinus sp. IW2-2015. The sequence continues at coordinate 34,909,384 of NC_036867.1, read as the reverse complement.
TACGAAGACACAGATTGCCAAGCTATGAATGCATACACATCCTTGCCACTGCAGCGATGCTAACCTAACCTCTCCGGAGTTGAGAGTCTGAAAGCAATAAGACCGGAAACATGACTTTCTTATTTCTTCTGGGTTTTGAAACAGTTTCAGGGTCCAAGCGACATTAGCAGCATGTGGTTGAACACATGAAGACTGACAGTCTCGCATTAAGACTAGTTGGTCCAGCAGCAGGGAAAGAGGAACACAGGCTGGGGAGTTGTGTGGGTCTTATTACCATCAGGGGGAAGGCTAGTCCATGTCTTGTCTGCCAATTATCTGTCATAAAGCTGAAGGAGCCTTGTTCAATGTGTGGTGGTGCCATTGAGGAGAGAGAAGAAGAAGAGGGTCAGTCTCATAACACAGGTCATTCGGAAAGTATTCAGACCCCTTCACTTTTTCTACATCTTGTTACGTTATAGCCGTATTCTGGAACAAATTCATGTTTTCCTCATCAATCTAAACACAATACACCATAATGACAAAGCGAAAACAGGTTAKTAGAAATGTTTGCAAATGTATAAAAAAACAGAAATGCCTTATTTACATAAATATTCAGACCCTTTGCTATGAGACTCGAAATTGAGCTCAGGCGTATCCTGCTTCCATTGATCATCCATGAGATGTTTCCAAAATCAAATCAACTTTTATTGGTCACATACACATATTTAACAGATGTTATTGCGGGTGTAGCGAAATGCTTGTGTTCCTAGCTCCAACAGTGCAGTAGTATCTAACAATACACACAAATCTAAAAGTAAAAGAATGGAATTAAGAAATATATAAATATTAGGACGAGCAATGTCGGAGTGCCATTGACTAAAATACAGCAGAATAGAATACAGTATATACACATGAGATAAGTAAAGCATTATGTAAAAATTATTAAAGTGACAAGTGTTCCATTATTAAAGTGGCAAGTGATTCCATGTCTATGTACAGTTGAAGTCGGAAGTTTACATACACTTTAGCCAAATAAATTTWAWCTCMGTTTTTCACAATTCTTGACATTTAAATGTAGTAAGAATTCCCTGTMTTAGGTCAGTTAGGATCACCACTTTATTTTAAGAATGTCAAATGTCAGAATAATAGTAGAGAGAATAATTTACTTCAGCTTTTATTTCTTTCATCACATTCCCAGTGGGTCAGAAGTTTACATACACTCAATTAGTATTTGGTAGCATTGCCTTTAAATTGTTTAACTTGGGTCAAACGTTTCGGGTAGCCTTCCACAAGCTTCCCACAATAAGTTCAATGAATTTTGGCCCATTCCTCCTGACAGAGCTGGTGTAACTGAGTCARGTTTGTAGGCCTCCTTGCTCGCGCACGCTTTTTCAGTTCTGCCCACAAATTTTCTATAGGATTGAGGTCAGGGCTTTGTGATGKCCACTCCAATACCTTGATTTTGTTGTCGTTAAGCCATTTTGCCACAACTTTGAAGTATGTGTGGGGTCATTGTCCATTTCGAAGACCCATTTGCGACCAAGCTTTAACTTCCTGACTGATGTGGGAAGAAAGATGCATATGCAGAAAATAAACCCATACAGTATGTTACCATACCGTATTTTAGGGTATCCAATAGTGTTACTGTGATATTTTTACCATAGAACAGCACAGTGCATTATTATAATCGTATTATGGTAATTGTAAAGAATGGATGAATTAAACTCAATAAGGGCAGATGGGGTTTGTGTTTTACAGTATTTTACCGTAATTGCATGGGATTGGTGAAAGCAGGTTGACTGCTAGGTAATGTGTTTACATATTACAGAATATCAATGAATGCCAGTTTGGAAGCCTTTGCTAAGGCCTTTAAAACGGCAAGTGCTATAAAATACCACATTTTGGTATTCCAAACTGGAGGTGACTACAGGGCAAAGGACATGGCAAATACTCAACCATTAAAGGTTTGAGACTTGCTGCCACTTCAATCTGTCCCCAATACACATTTAATTGTTGGGGCAGTTCTACCGCATATCAGTTAAATTGGTACAGCACGCTCACTAATGGGTAGCACAAATGTAGCTTCTTTCTGGCTCATTAACCTATTTTAATGAGCCAGAAACAACCACAAAATAACTTATTATAGCCACAAAATCAACTTATCTTCAACCAATTTCTTTGGAATTAATGGTAACAGGCTGCCAATAAGTTACAGTTTTTACAGTGTGRTCAAACGGTTTTTGGCGCTCCAAAAATATGGTACAGTACTGTATTCTGTGGGGTAGAATTAAAGTACCCTTTTGAAATACAGCAAATATTTCCCTGCCAACAACATTTTCCCACAATGCATYGTCATTCACAGTATGCTGGAGTATACTGTAGTGCTTCACAGTATTTTACTGTTGATAAATGTAAAAATGTACCATGTAGATCAGTTTTTCATTACAGTGTAATATTCAGATGTCTCTCAATCCTATCACTCAGAATTGTTTGAAAAAGTTGCCAGTTGCCAATCCAACAACGCCGTGCAGTTACAGTAATGTACTGTTAAACAAAAGTTTCTTTGGAATTTACGTTATCATTTACTGTTTACGCCTAAAATCACCCAGAGTGCATTGTCATTTACTGAACATTATTAATATGATACTTCATTGTTAGTTTTATTGTATAATCCTGTCAAAACAACAAGACAGTTTTACAGTGTGGTGGAGAGAGAGGTGGTGCAGGAGGGTGTTAGAAGGGTTGGGGGAAGTGTTACACTTTGCATGTAAATGGTTGTTAGAGTGCTGCAGGGACCTGTATAGAGCCTGAAAGAGAATAATGACGACGATAGGAAAGATAGTTGAGGACACAGGGGTAATCAAGGGCAACTATTTGGATGTACTGTGACCTGGAATGACTTATGATCCTATCTATGACGTCTCAGACAAAGCGGAAAGGGTTCATTTCTGCTGAGAGGTGATGAGAGCACTTTGTACACCCCACTAAGACCTGAAGTGTGAGGATTATTTAACCCCATCAGTCCCGAGACCCCAGAAAAAAACACATCTCCATGTCCAGCCTTATATTTAGACTCAAAATGAAATGTTTGACCATTTTCTTTTCAGGATAACCAGGGCTACAATTAGAACATAAAACTAGTTGACATAAACAGTTGCAATCATGAGTTTTATTGACAAATGTCAATGAAAAACCCTGATAAAAAGGAATTGATTAATGCTGTAAGTACATAAATTGTTTTCTCAGTGGGAAATGAATATCCAACTAGTCAGTGACAACTGTTGAGTTGAGCTTGTGACAGCAACAATGTAAGCTTATTACAGTATTATAGATACTATGTCCTGGGATTTACTATTATCYTCTAGGTAGAAGTGTCATAGAGCAAACATATGCGTGTTCGTGAGAGTCTCAGCTTTTCATAGATAGCCTTTAATAGTTTGTAGCTCAAACCATTCAGACTCTATAGACGTTTTTGTAAAAAGACCTGGCACCGGACCCCTTCACGCATCCGCCCTTGTCTCAAACACAGCTCTAGCTCAGCCCCTGTTAAATCACACAGACTAATGGTACCAACGGATGCGGAAGAAACAGACAAGTCAAATGTTACAACCCAGAAGTCTGCTCAAACGCACAACCCAGAAGTCTGCTCAAAGCACACCCAAGAAGTCTGCTCAAAACGCACAATGTTTAAAATGAGTTAGAAGTCAAAACGTGCTGGCGTCGTGGGGAACTCATTGGTAAGGACATTTAATATTTAATTTTTATTTAACTAGGCAAGCCAGTTTACAATGATGGCCTATCAAGGCCAAACCCTAACCCGGGCAACGCTGGGCCAATTGTGCGCCTCCCTATGGGACTCCCATCACGGCCGGCTGTGATACAGCCCGGAATCGAACCAGGGTCTGTAGTGACACCTCTAGCCCTGAGATGCAGTGCCTTAGACGCTGTGCCATTCAAGGATCTCAATGCAGTGTTGGAACATCTCTTGTAATTTGAGGTTTGCTAGTGCATTAAAAAGGTATTTGGTGAAGCAGAAAGAAAGTTGACAAACAGTGAAGGTGCTATCAAAAGGTTCAGACAAATCTGTCTATTGTTTAATAGTTGGTTTTAAATTCTCATAATTTGGATACAAAAGAGTGACAGACTCTGTCTCATCAAGATGACTCAATCGATTTTGTGCCACAAYCATGAGATTACCTTTCTGAAGCAAAAACCCATCAGGACTTCAAATTTATTTGGTTTTCCTGAAATTCAAAACATCAATCCCTTTTCTGTGAMATKAGTCTGATGCCTCATTTTAAAAKGTCRCCATTGTTATTGTCTTCGTGATCGACTGAACAAGACTATAACACAAGATATCACACATCATGCAAAAGTCAACGTTGTTGGGACAAACTTCATATTGCTTTAGATAAATTATATTTTATATGGTATTTTTTAAAGAGATACTATAAATACWATATTTTATTTAAAGAAAAAATGACGGCCATGTCACTTGAATAGACGTATGCCTCATATTCCAGTTACCTCTGTTTGGTTTCCATGTCTKTATTCCGCCCAGAGCATCTAAGTGAAATATGTTCACAGCATATGCCATGTACAGAGATGGCATCAGGAGGCCSGGGAGTCGGAATAAGTTAATTAAACGCTGAGGTGGTAGCTAGGCATGGCACTGTGCTGCCCTTCAGCTATAAGACAAAGTCACTCACACTACAACTCTCTCCCACGCTCTGGTGAGAAAACAAACCTCAAGACGGGCCAGTAGGGGCCAAAGAGCACCTGTGTGACCATTATTGTTTATGATTTTGTTTTAGATTACATTAGAAAACTTTCTTATCCTCTATTATTTCCCTCTTTGGATTGAAAGGTCACATTTTTGTCATTCTCAAATAATTCTTGAGTGTCATTAAAAATTCCCTGTGAGTCAATGTATACGTGACTGTCCTCCTCCATCCCTGTCAGTAATTTAGTGGCCAGTCTTTAGTGCATWCTGCATAAAAGCCAGACATGACAAGTATCTCTCTGAGGGGTTGGAACATGGCTTGTCAATCACACAGAGAGGCTTTGGTGTGAGCCCATGGGAATACTGGATGAATACTGGATGTGAAAAGAGAGAGGACATTTAAATCTCTTCTGTTTCTTCTTTGGCTTCTAAGCAGCCCCGGCCTGGCTTCTGTCTGAAGGTCCTAGAGGGCAGAGGGGKATTTAGTTAGAGTAGACCTTTCATGCAGACATACAGTATGTAGGCTATGTCTTTTGAGTCATGCCTGAAGACACAAGTTTATGATGAAAGTGATTGTTTTCGGTAGACGTTTGTGCCATTTAGGATGAAAGCCTGTGACAGAGGCTGAGGGATCGTTGTAGATCTAGTTCCGTCTGACGAGACATGACAGAAACATCATACCCACTTTCCCTTTTCCTCATCTCACATGTCAATAAGCAACACTGATCTTTGCTGATTCTTCTCCAGTGTCACGTGACCATGTCACCTGCAGCTTCAGGGAAGTGCTTTCATCAAGTTCTGCCTGTCCGGTGTGGATTAGGATGATGCATAGGAACCATCTATCTGGACCATCATAAATTACACACTTCAATTTGATATATTGTCATTTTTCTAAGTGAAATAATCTAGAGGAGCTGGGATCATATGAAAATATATTTTATATCTGCAAGCATCCTCTACCRTGGTTCGAGAGAAAATGACACGCATCCCTCTGAAGTAGATTATCTGTCAATTAAGCTCTTACTGTAGTTGTTCTAATTTGTCTGTTTGAGGAGCCGGATTCTCGCTCCAGAGGGGTTTTACTTCATACCATGTGGTGCAGAGAGGAAGTGCTTRGGCTGTTAGCAAGCTGTGCTGGAATCAAACAAGCCTTGAATGACATACATTTTCAAACACATCTACATTGACTGAACCTGGGGYCTACTTCCATTATCCTTGATAGAAAATGTTTTATACCAGTATTCTATTTTTATAATTTACAGGAAGCATGTCAGTGACACTCGCAACTATATTGTCTTTAATTAGTGCATCATACAAATGTGTGTGTGTGTGTGTGTCTCAGTGTGTGTGGCATCAGTTTCATCAACACTAATCGACTTAGTTAAAGTAAAGATTCCCCCATTTTGAATGTTACATCGTATTTGTGCATCTTTGAGCTATTCACCATGCAAGCAGGCAGCAATACAGCCAGTCTGATGCGTCATACTGGCTGTATTTCTGCCTGCTTGAACGGCATATCGCTCAGATACATATGAAAACATGAAATGCACCGGGAAGCGATAGAACACAAATACGATATAACATTCCATTAACCACCACATTTCTACCRCTTCTCCAATTTCTTCACACAAATCTATAATATGATCGATTGTTTGAAAATAAAGATAGGGTCTAACAAGTAATTCTATATTCCGATGGCTTGTTTCAAAATGAATATAAACTTACTTGTTAGACCCTATATTCCACACAGTAATTAAACACTCCAGTCTCCAAGTGTCTTGCTAGTATTTATCTACAACACCTGCCTCTTAGACCTCTTCTCGTGAGACGGAGAGCTATTGAGCCCTCTGGCTCAGTCCTTGTTTATTCTATGGCCATAGAATACACATCCTCCACTAAGCAAAGTGCTGATAAACAAACACGGATCAATGAAATGAGTCCATGACCCCCCCTGAGAGCTATGGATCTGAAAGAGCATGTGTCTAATGAACTGAAACGGTCATGTAGAAGCTATGTTGTGCTGATGGGCTGAGCTGTTTTCTGTGTTGTATAGTGTCCCAGAGGCATGCATCCAAGGCCGTTGATTAAATAATAGTCAACATGCCATTTTTTAACCTATAATCCTTAGTTGCTACATCCATTTTTTGAGTTATAAATTAATGATATATACCCATTGATAGTCAAAGAATATAACATAAATGACTAATGAGCTTAGTTCAACTCTCATACCCCATCAGAACCCAAAATATAAGCTTGTTTTACTCCAATGTCTGCAAACAACACTGTATAGCACAAAAACATGGTTATAACTCAAATGTAAAATACCATGAATAGTCAGTCCTTGCATTCCCAGCTTTCTCTATGAATTTGAGAGTGGTTATGTTTCTCCAGGCCCATCCCTCTGATTTTAACTAAAATAGAGACAGGGAGGTACTTTGTTATTGTTTCAATTAAGGATTCTAGCTTTAAGGCAATATATTCTCCTTGAGGTCTTTCATTCTTTTTTATAGCAGGTTTCCAGTTGCAGGCATTCCAATTCTGGTGTCACGTCTACTCCCACTTCACCCCTCCGGCGCTCAACTTTGCGGGTCTCCTTTGAGCATACCTGGCAACCATCATGGCGCACACCTGCTCCCCATCGTTACGCACACCTGGACTTCATCACCACCCTGGTTACTTTCCCTTCATATAGCCCTCAGTAAGTTTCAGTCATCAGACAGTATTGGTTTTTGGTTACGTTTAGTATTAACGGCATGATTATTATATAATTCACCTTCTGTTTCCTGACTCCCTGCATATATGTTACATCTGATCCTGGTAGTGGATACTCACAGGGATGAAGGTTTGTATTTTCACCCAGCACTAACATACCTGATTCAACTAATCAACAAGCGCCTTGATTAGCCGAATCACGTGCGCTGGCTGGACAGGATTAACAAGTGTGTATGGTACAGTTTGCCATGTACTGTGTATTTAAATACTGTATTCTCGACAAAGCTCATTGTAATTTCTACTGCTGTACATTGCATTGATGTTACACTTTATACTGCACGTATAGATTGCATATGGATTACTGTTGGTGTTATTTAGTTTAAGTGGATTCGTTGTGACGTATCTAGATAATTATTTTTTTTTAAMATTTTTGGGGGGATATTTTTGTAAAAAAACACATTTTACTGCATTGTTAGGAGCTAGTAACGTAAGCATTTCGTTGCACCCGCTCTAACATCTGCTAAACTGTGTATGTGACCAATAAACGTTGATTTGTCATGCCAATGCCTCATGTGCATATAAATCCTTCAATTTGGAAATGTTCATGTGAAATATTGCAGACCTCGGTGTCGGATTATAATTACCATTTGATTTATTCCGGCAGCATGGAAATAGGTTATTGAATCTGCGCTGTGCGGCGGATAAGGTGTGTGTGAGTCATCAGTGTAGGTTCATATATATATGCACGTGGACAGAAGGTGTGTGTGGAAGGGCAGGGGAAGAAAATACACAATTCCCAGAACCCCCAGATAATAGCCTGAATGTTCTCCTCTGACAGCCATAATAGACTAAAACTGTTTAATTAACATTTCTCAGAATTGTTAATTTTATCTTGTAAGAAAAGCAATCAAGATATGGTTGATTAGGAAAAATATTTTTTTATATACCAGAACATGAGCAGAGATTCTTTTTTTTGAAGGCAGAAAATGGACAACAGTAAAGACATTGACCCGTGGCATAGTGTCCACTTGCTGTTCCTGGGCTCCAAGCAACCCTGAGGGATGAGATGTCTCTCTCTGCCCAAGCACTTTGACACCTAGTAACCAGAGCCATTACGCCACAAAAAACACAGCTTCCAGCCCACAAGACCCTCCTTAAGCATTCCACAGAGAGGGACCATGGCTCTCTTGTTGCCCTCTTAAAAAGCACAAGCATGCATCCCAAATGACACCCTATTTATATTGTACTATTTTTGACCAGAGCCCTATGGTGGGAATAGGGTGCCATTTGGGACGTACACTTGGAGGTGACAACATCCTATAGCATTCACTAACCTAACTTTWTCTTTATTTTCTATTATGCATATTTAATCATCTCTCAGATTGGGTGACTTAGCCTCCTGAGGGAATCCATAGTGATCTGTTGATGGCCTGTGGGCAAGAAATAGAAGCAGAGTAGAATAACAACGATAGAGAGATCCTGTGTCCTAATAATTCTTAATTCCATTATTTTACTTTTAGTTGTGTGAATTGTTAGATACTACTGCACTGCTGGAGCTAGGAACACAAGCATGTCGCTAAACCCGCAATAACATCTGCTAAATATGTGTATGCGACCAATCAAATTGGATTTGATTCAGAGGAGCAGGGGGAAAACAACAAAAAGTCTATGGGAAGGGAGTAGACCTGCTGAATGCAGTTACTCATGGGTTTTTATGATGGCCACAAATAACTGTTATTATGGTGTCCTAGATTTGTTGGTCACATGATGTCTTTCCTTATGGTTTGTCTAGCCTTTATCTGTTGGGSCATCTGTATGTTTATCCAAATAATGCAGACTTTACCATCTAAACTAATACTTTACAGCCAAACMATACGAGAAAGTAAATATTTGCGCTCAATTACTTTCCTTAACTGATCAAATGCATGGTAAACCACGTGCATTTCCACACTAGACTAAACGTTTCTCTATGAACATAATTCCCAGTTGGACGTGGCCTCATCTCTCATATGTGTGATTTCTAGCGCCCCTCTTTGGACAACATCTGAATAACACTACACGGAGCAGAATGGAGYAGGAGCAGGATCAGAGACGCATGTTGCTCATTCCAACAAGAACATATGTGATAAGTGGAAGTGACATTCTATGGAATCAAAACATTGAAATTAGTATGGATGTTATCACAACACATGTGCATTATTATTCAAATCTATGACAGATCAACTTGTTTGTGTTATCAATTAGGGGCAGGAAATCTAACTGGCTGCGTGCGATAAGGCTGATTTGTGTGAATTAGAAAGATGGGAAACAGTGATGTGTGAGTGTAGCTATTCTCAGAACAAATATTCTGGCTTCTGTCCCTGTGGTGAGCAGGGAGTGGTGTAGTGTTGACAGAGATGTAGTTTTGACAAGATGGTATACAGCTTATTTCAGAAATGACTTTTCGTAGCASGTTAGGAGAACTTATGAGATGTAAGCTAGGGATCTGAAAGCAATAACATAAGGCTCAGAACTTTACTCCCGGTCCATACTGCTGCTTGTCTACAAAGTCGTGCCCCCCCTTCAGATTTGTTTAGTGTGTGTGTGTGTACAGCTACTGCAAAATGCAATAGTTCACTACAAGACTATGTATTATCTGTAAGAGACTATTGACATGAACACATCACTGACAGATATTCCATTGTGCTTCAGAGTGGAACATTTATCATCCACTGTTGCTACTTTCTGACTGTTTGACAGTTGTATAAGGCAGCCCTATCACAGGGAGCAACTCAAACAACTCAAACACAACACACATTAATTACACATTAGTAGCAGAAACCGTCCAAATCGGTCAGTGCTATCTGGGAACCTTGGGATGTCCCAACTCAACAATGAAGTTGACATTTTAAATGGTTACGGTAAGGGTTAAGGTTAGGGTTAGGTAAGGGTTAAGGTTAGGGTAGTGTTAGGGTTAGGGTATGGACATCCCAAGGATCCCGGATAGCACTAACTCATCCCAATCCTACAGAACATTTATTTCAGTGGGACAAACCACAGGTTAGAAGGGATAGCACTCACTCCCTAGTTTCTCTTCTCTTTTAACCTCCGTCTTTTTCTTCCATTAAACTGTTGACTGTGGTTGGTGCTGCCGTCTCCTCAGCTTGCTGTGTCGCCCCCCCCCCGTTTGCCATTATTTCACCACAATGTTTTTTTWGTTTTTTTGCGTCAGTTTAGGGATAGATTGGCATCCAATCTACAGGCTGGTTGAGGTACTGCCTGTATCTGTACGGTCTGCTGGTTCACCACACACTGGACACAACATGTACAAGAGTCATGAATTATTAAAGGTTTTGACTACTGTCTTTATTTAGTTATTCAKACMGATCAACCCAATGCATTGTTGGTCCCATCACAGCATGTACATCAGCAGGTCTCAATCTCCCAGACAGCAAAGGATACAATGTAGAGACAGTGAAACCCAATCCATAGTCTGGGACAAGCATGTCTTAGCTCTATTTATTGCATTACAGAGAAGGCTACACTACTGTATGTGTGCAGAATAGCATCAGAGGGATAAGTTGCAGAAGGCAGGAGAGGGAAGCACTTATGTGATTGGGACAGTTCAGCGATTTTACATAACACATTTGTTTCCTTCCTTTGAAGTAGTCTAAGGGAACACATATCTTAATATGTAAAATATCAGAACTATCCCTTTACGCTCATGTGATTTTTATGTTGAGACAGAGAAGCTGAGTAAATCACAGTGGGCCAATTAATAGTAGTCATAATTGACATTGGCGCCGTGTCTGTAGGAACCGGGGTCCTGGGGCCCGATGGGGGCGTTCTCGTCATAATGGTGCTGGCGACCTTGGTCTGACGACCGGGCCAGGTCCATCCAGTAGGACAGGTCAGTCTCAAGCCTCTGTGGGATGGATGGACAACAAGAGATTAAACGTTAATGAAATCAAGCTAGAAGACTCGTGAACTTGTTTGAATGAGAGTGAATAGACAAGGTGTTAGAAGAGGTAGTGTGTATTTGTGTGACAGCTGCAGTTGGAGAGATCCATCTCAAGGACAACTGGAGATACAATGAAATAATATCATAGCAGATGCTTTGATCCAAAGTGACTTGCAGTACAATGAGTGCATTTTTAAATATATATATACCGTTCAAAAGTTTGGGATCACTTGGACATATCCTTGTTTTTTAAAGAACAGCACATGTTTTATCCATTAAAATAACATCAAATTGATCAGAAATACAGTGTAGACATTGTTAGTGTTGTAAATGACTATTGTAGCTGGAAACGGCAGATTCTTTATGGAATATCTAGGTAGGCGTACAGAGGCCCATTATCAGCAACGATCACTCCTGTGTTCCAATGGCACGTTGTGTTAGACGCCTGACAAGTCCTCAACTGGCAGCTTCATTAAATAGTACTCAACGTCAACAGTGAAGAGGTGACTCCGGGATGCTGGCCTTCTAAGCAGAGTTCCTCTGTCCAGTGTCTGTGTTCTTTTACCCATCTTAATCTTTTCTTTTTATTGGCCAGTCTGAGATATGGCTTTTTCTTTGCAACTCTGACTAGAAGGCCAGCATCCCGGAGTCGCCTCTTGACGTTGAGACTGGTGTTTTGTGGGTACTATTTAATGAAGCTGCCAGTTGAGGCGTCTGTTTCTCAAACTAGACACTCTAATGTACTTGTCCTTTTGCTCAGTTGTGCACCGGGGCCTCCCACTCTTTCTATTCTGGTTAGAACCAGTTTGCGCTGTTCTGTGAAGGGAGTAGTACACAGCGTTGTACGAGATCTTCAGTTTCTTGGCAATTTCTCGCATGGAATAACCTTCATTTCTCAGAACAAGAATAGACTGACGAGTTTCAGAAGAAATTACTTTGTTTCTGGCCATTTTGAGCCTGTAATCGAACCCACAAATTGCTGATGCTCCAGATACTCAACTAGCCTAAAGAAGGCCAGTTTTATTGCTTCTTTAATCAAAACAACAGTTTTCAGCTGTGCTAACATAATTGCAAAAGGGTTTTCTAATGATTAATTAGCCTTTAAAAATAATAAACTTGGATTAGCTAGCACAACGTGCCATTGGAACACAGGAGTGATGGTGGCTGATAATGGGCCTCTGTACGCCTACTGTATGTAGTAGATATTCCATAAAAAATCTGCCGTTTCCAGCTACAATAGTCATTTACAAAATAACAATGTCTACACTGTATTTATGATCAATTTGATGTTATTTTAATGGACAAAAAAACGTGCTTTTCATTCAAAAACAAGGACATTTCTAAGTGACCCCAAACTTTTGAATGGAAGAGAATATAATGTATGACCCCAGTGGGAAATAAACCTAAAGTAGTGTAAACATGTTTGAATAGATGAGGTTTTGGAAGGGATAGTGTGTCTGAGCTGTAGTATTACTGGCGTTAGAGGGCAACCTCACGTTCGTCTTGAATAATTAACTGACACGTTTTCTATTAGGCATTTCTGAAGTCAGGGGGCTTTATGTGGCGAGACGGTTTGGACAGGTCTGCCACTGTTGGACGATGGCCGCAGATGTGAGAATAATATTATGGCCCCTCATCGACTGATGTTGGAGCTGGGATGAACTGACACACACACACACACACACAGGGGGCAGCCTGCTGAGCCCGCTAGGAGACAGGTGTCACAGATACCGACATTAACCCAATCACACAGCCTCGCTAACTGTTATAAAAAATATCAAACACAACACCTTATAATTAGAGCTGTCTGGACATGGAGAGAGGTTAGACACACACACACACACACACAACACAACACACACACACACACACACACACACACACACACACACACACACACACACACACACACACCACACACACACACACACACACACACACACACACACACACACACACACACACACACACACTAATAGAACTGTCTAGACGGCGGAGTAGTTGCGTTGTGTTGCTAAGACATTGCTGTAGACGGGAAGTCATGTCTCTGTACAGCCTGTATGGAGACTAAAGCAAACACAAAGACTGACCTTTTCATATGTTCACCTATCATTCCTGTAAATGCCACCATGTGACTTATACAAGGATGGAAAAATAGGTAGAGTTTCTATAACCATATTAAAGGGAAATAATTCAGATTAGATAAAGGTACAAGGAACATAACTAGGAACATAATAGGAATGTGCTTGTACTGTGCTGTACATTCTTCCTGTAAGTCAGTTATTTGTAATATCACATGGAATTGTATATTTAAGCAATAAGGCATGAGGGGGTGTGGTATATGGCCAATAAACCACGGCTAACGGCTGTTCTTCCGTCGTGCCTGGATACAGCCTTAGCCGTGGTATATTGGTCAGATACCACAAACAACCGAGGTGCCTTATTGGTATTATAACTGGTTACCAACGTAATTAGAGCAGTAAAAATAAATGTTTTGTCATACCCGTGTATACGGTCTGATATTAACACGGCTGTCAGCCAATCAGCATTCAGGGCTCAAACCACCCAGTTTATAATACAGGATAGTATATGATGCAGTTGTTTTTAACTAATCGGATTACTGTAAGGACTGTAGGAATGTTTTTACTGACCAATGGGTAGAGCATCTGTGTGTTGCAGAGTGCAGTGTATTGTGAAGTGTCAGTGTGCAGTGCACCTACCGCCTCGTCATAGCCCATGTGCATAAACTGCATGATCCATTGCTGCACATCTGGCCTGCTGCGGTCCCAGATGTTCCTCTTGGGCCTCCGTAGGGAGGTCAGGAACTCTTTGGCCTTGGAAGGGGTCACCGCCACCCCCACAGGCTTCATACCTCCGCCCACTAAGGAAATACAGGTAGGAGAGGTTAAGGGACAAGTTGCGGATGTAGAACAGTCAATAAGCACACCTGTTTGCCTACAGCAGGGTCGGAGGCAGGGGAAGTGTGTAGGGAGCAGGGGAGCTGTCAGTGACAGAGAGATTGAGTGGTTCTGACCGACCAGCAGCAGCCAGGACAGACAGGAGAGGAGCCTAAGGCTGCATCAGCGACACTCTATAAATATCAACGGGTGTTTTTAGATTATTAATAAGACTCATAAAGCCATCATCATCTGAAACTGTCACTTATCAATCCAGGCACTCATCCCACAGAGGACTGCRTGTGTTGCGTGCCATGGAGGTCTGTCTGAACTTGGCAGGGCTATTCCAAGCTAGACAAGTGTGAAAAGTTTACCGCCTGAGGTGGATTTGTCGATAAAGTTTTTTATTTTTTATTTGTATTTATTTTTTATTTAACCTTTATTTAACTAAGCAAGTGAAAGGTGAATTGTTTTCCTGACATGTATGACGCAGACATGTGGATKTAGTGTGGCTCAGTGGTCAGTGTGTGTGTCTTCTCAGCTGTGAGATGTGTCTAATGAAAAACAGCCATAATCCATATTACCATCTCTTTTCTTCAGTAGTCTGTGGAGCTTGCTCTCCRCTGTGCCATCTGTTGGAGACGCACAGACAAAAGAGGTTAAATAAAGACAAATCGGRTATATTGTACTTGGTCTAAACATCACATCAGTTTGTATCAACTGTGATATCATTATTATGAAAGACGTACACTGAGTGCACCYCCTTTTGCCCTCAGAACAGCCTCAATTCGTCTGAGCATGGACTCTACAAGATGCTGGCCCATGTTGACTCCTGTGCTCTTCACGGTTGTGTCAAGTTGGCTGGATGTTTTTGGGTGGTGGACCATTCTAGATACACACGGGAAACTGCTGAGTGGGAAAAACCCAGCAGCGTTGCAGTTCTTGACACACTCGCCTGGCACCTACTACCATACCCTGTTCAAAGGCACTTCAATCTTTTGTCTTGCCCATTCACCCTCTGAATGGCACACATACACAATCCATGTCTCAGTTGTCTCAAGGCTTAAAAATCCTTCTTTAACAGTTCTCCTCCCCTTCATCTACACTGATTGAAGTGGATTTAACAAGTGACACCAATACGGGATTATGGCTTTCATCTGGATTCACCTGGTCAGTCTACTCTATGTCATGGAAAGAGCAGGTGTTCCTAATGTTTTGTACRCTMAGTGTATATTATTATTATGCCCTATGACAGCGAGAAAGTTCATGTAAAAAGTATCTAAGAAATCTAACACTGAAGCAGCTTTGTTTTATAACATTTACGTGTTACAATTCTCCTATCAAGACATCAAACCTATGCAGTATATAGAAACCTTTAGTATATATATATATACATGTATTTTATCCCTCCCTTCATACCCATTCACCACACAAATACTTCAAAAACACTCCAGTTATCAAAGTATTACCAAAGCAACCCAAASAACACGTTAGAAGGTCCGTTGAGCAACAATGGAATTCTAGCACTGGTATTTCTATTTTTCAACCAGTGCTATGCAAGATGAACACAAACCGCAAGCTTCTAAAACAAATTAACAGCTCAGGCTCCGCGCTTCACAGCTCTGYATGGGKTTTGATGACTGCCGTTCTGAACTTGAGCACCGCGTGTGACAAGAAGTTRCCCCCATCCTTCCTGGGAATTGGRCAACTCTAGCACCTTTTTGGTTGTCTGAGTGGGGGAAATAAATGATGAGGACTCTATGTATTTTGAAAGGTGAGACGTTGAGGATTATAATAAATGCCGCTTTGATGTCAAACAAGCAAGTCAAACATCTGTGAGTCCAAATGTGCACTTCACATCTCCAAATCATAAAACTCTTGCCATATGCGATGTCAACGTTTATGATCACTATGTTTGATGTACAGTTATAAGATGGCATATCATCATACCCTGGGTTGTCCTGAACAGAATGAGCCTGTTAGAGTAATTTTGAAGAACAYTCCTTTCAATGCGCACCACAATTCTGCTTCTCTGATTTGCCCTGAGAAAGCCTAACACTGTAAGATCATATTTTATAATGTTGGCAATAGAACACACTTTTAAATCATGCCCACCTGACCTAGGTTGAGATTTAGAATGGACCGTTTTTGGATTGCGTAAACAACAACAGTAATTGTGTGATGGCGGGGATGCAGGGTTGTGTTCCAAACGAAACAACTATGACTGTGTTTGCTGTAGTTCCTCAATGGCACAGCTAGGAGAGCAAAACAATTAAAATAAAAACATATAATTGTAGACTCTTCTTTGAGTCATAAAAGTGCATTGAAATTACTTAGGATCGGTGCACACTTTGGAGAGGTGTGTGACCACTTGGAGACACCAGTTAGACCTCTCACTCAAACCATTTAAATGCTTTTGTCTTATGTTGCGCCTACCCCACATTCTCCAGAAATATTATCATCATGTTACAGAATATATCCAGAGTATTTTCGGGATTTCGTTTTCAACAAATATGGGGAAAAGCACAGTAAAATGGACATAAAATAAACAGTGTAATGTTTGGATTCAGTCTTGTGTCAGGTGTGTCCAACTTTGGTCTAATCATGTACCCATTATCTCCAAACTGTTCCAATTCAATTGTTACCATGGTTATGCATATGCTTTTCATATTTATTCTCTAAGAAACATTTCAATGTAGCCCTATCCATATAAGCCCATTCCCACAAGTGTAAAGGGTAATGGACGTGTTGTATCAATGTTGTTCTTTAAATGCAGTGGGGTCTGGTTTGATATTAGATGGCCAGTTAGAGAGGTAGTGAGACCTTCCTGCTCTAGCTAGCAGACAGTAGACGGTAGGAGGGTGATATTCACGGACAAACAATGTGACACGAGGGTGTGAAATCCTMCCTCCAGGAGCTGTGGTCTGGTTTGACCTCCTTTTGTCCTCCACACACAAATACTTCAATCCATCTCTCTCTCCCCACTTTTTTTTTTTACTCTCCCTCCCTCTTGCTGTTCTCTTGGTTTACCTCTCCTTTTTTCTCCCTCTCTCTCTTTTAGCCATTATTCTTTCTCCCGGTGAGYTTCAAAAATCAAAGCTTCCTACAGAGCATCCCAAGATGGTGGCTACAAGGCGGATAGAATAGCCACTGAACTCTTTCAAAATCAGATGTCACGCTTGTCCTCAAGAAGAAGAAGAAATTCTGTCTCGGCCGATCTCAGCAACAATTTCGAAAAAAGAGTGAGATGGGGAAAATATATCGAGGCRGGCGTGCAGGCACCCTTTTCCGAATCTCTATTCTACATAACAATTTTGTCACGTGGCAACATACTATGACATTTGAATGCATCAACCTGCAAATTTACAGTATTCATGTGATGGGTCAGTGAGTACACTCAATCCCAAATGTACAATATGAATGTGAGAGTGACGGAAGGGTTTTACCTGAGTGAGCGCAGTAGGAGAGGAAGGCAGTTAGCAGTAGAACCTGCAGACAGAGGTTGTGGAAAGCCATGGTCTCCGTCTCAGTCCCAGATGTCTCTCTGAGTCTCGGGAAGCAGTGGGCAGAAGAAGCGGGAAGAGAATCAGAAGCAGTGGAAGCAGGAGTCTCCCCACAGGCCCAGAGAACAAACATTCCTCCCTGGAGGAAAACCTGCTTGTGCCGGTTCAGGAATGTCGTAAAAGGAAGACYCAGCCAAACAGAAGCACTCTGTCATTCTCTCTCGTTTAATGTGTGGGTGATATGTTTGTTGGATGGGTAACGCTTTATTTGGATAGTCMATCTGTAGATGCTCTACAGACGGTCTACAAGCTATCAGTAACACTTCAACTAACTATCTACTAACCACAACCTTATCCTAGCCCTAAACTTAACACTTACCCTAACCGTAACCTTAACCTTTACCCTAACCCTTATTCTAAACCTAGCCCTAACCATATGAAGCATTTGCTAATCAACAGATAGTTTGTTGACAGTGTGTTTAGGGCTCCCGAGTGGCACAGCTGTCTAAGGCACTGCATGTCAATGCTAGAGGTGTCACTACAGACCCTGGTTCGATTCCAGGCTGTATCACAACAGGCCGKGATTGGGAGACCCATAGGGCGGCACACAATTGGTCCAGTGTTGTCCGGGTTAGGGTTTGGCCGGGAAAGGCTGTCATTGTAAATAAGAATTTGTTAAATAAAAAAATCTAAAAATTACTTTTTGGACTATCCAAATAAAGTGTGACTGAGCATTGCTACATCTAGAGTAGTKTCCGTCTAAGATATTGTGCTTTCTCTTACTGAGATAATTTGAGTTTTTTCTGTCAAATGTCTTTACACAGAAAGTGGAAATTGTTACTGTCAAAYAACTGTCAAGCCTGATCAACGATGTCATAGAAACACAGAAGAATTTCCTCAAAGACAACACAGAAAACCTCCATATCATATTTCCTCCACACAGTCAGCAGTAAATGATAGTTTTCCTGTGTGCTTTTTTCAGACCAAGTAGTAACTTAACAAATAGCATCATGATGCTGCAATCAACAAATCTGGGACCATATTTATGGAACACCGCTCAAGGAAGTTTTCCCCTGGGGCATGTTTCCATGCAGAAAGAGCAAAATATCTCAAGGGAAGGACAGATGTTTCTGAACATGAAAAAACACATCCCCACAGAGAAAAAAAAAACGTTTTAATTTAATTTAATTTCCTTACTTTACTTTGAAGTTTGTCGAAGCCCCAAGATCATGGAGACTAGTCCTCTCTACACAGGTAGGGGGCAGTACATTTCATTTTCAATTGTTCCAATTCTGCACCCTTTTCCAAGTACCAGTCAAAAGTTTGGACACACCTACTCATTCAAGGGTTTTTCTTTATTTGTACTATTTTCTACATTGTGGAATAATAGTGAAGACATCAAAACTATGAAATAACACATATGGAAACACGTAGTAAAGTGTTAAACAAATCTAAATATATTTTATATTTGAGATTATTCAAAGTAGCCACCCTTTGCCTCGATGACAGCTTTGCACACTCTTGGCATTCTCTCAACCATCTTCATGAGGTAGTCACCTGGAATGCATTTCAATTAACAGGTGTACCTTGTTAAAAGTTAATTTGTGGAATTTCTTTCCTTCTTAATGTGTTTGAGCCAATCAGTTGTGTTGTGACAAAGTAGGGGTGGTATACAGAAGATAGCCCTATTTGGTAAAAGACCAAGTCCATATTATGGCAAGAACAGCTCGAATAAGCGAAGAGAAACGACAGTCCATCATTACTTTAAGACATGAAGGTCAGTCAATACAGAAAATGTCAAGTACTTTGAAAGTTTCTTCAAGTGCTGTCACAAAAACGCTATGATGAAACTGGCTCTCATGAGGACCGCCACAGGAAAGGAAGACCCAGAGTTACCTCTGCTGCAGAGGATAAGTTAATCAGTTACCAGCCTCAGATTGCAGCCCAAATAAATGCTTCACATAGTTCAAGTAACAGACCAGTGGCGACCCGTCATTCAGGGCAGGTGGGGCAGAGCCCTACCTGTTTTGAGCCCCACATTTTTAGGCTTGCCTGTTTTGCTTGTTATTTTGGCATTAATATGTGTCACATATCAGTTTGCAAACAATATTACAAAAAATWATTTATTTAAAGCCGCATAAATAAAGCCACATCTGGGGTGGCAGGTAGCCTAGTGGTTAGAGCATTGGGCCAGTAACCGAGTGGTTGCTGGATCAAATCCCTGAACTGACAAAAATCTGTCCTTTTGCCCCTGAACAAGGCAGTTAACCCGGTAGGCCGTCATTGTAAATAAGACATTGTCCTTAACTGACTTGTCTGGTTACATTTTTTTTTTAAATACAAACATGATCTATTTTTTACTTTCTTGAGTAAGGCAGCTCCAAAATGCAGGTGTTTCAGCCTAGGTCAGTGCTTTCTGTGGTGGTGGGGCAAGCCAGCAGAAAATACAGAGCGTTGCGCCTGATTGGCTCAGTTTTCTGTCACTCATGGGACAGTACGTCACCCCCAAGTCTAAGGTTAGAGCTCTAAAAATATTTCCCCTTGGGTTCTGCCATAGAGTTATATTAGAAGTGCCAATCCAAGAAGGCTCAAGGTCACCAAAGCCCCTTATACCACCCACCACTGCGACCTGTATGCTCTAGTCGGCTGGCCCTCGCTACATATTCGTCGCCAGACCCACTGGCTCTAGGTCATCAATAAGTCTATGCTAGGTAAAGCTCCGCCTTTTCTCAGCTCACTGGTCACGATAACAACAACCTCCCGTAGCACGCGCTCCAGCAGGTATATCTCACTGGTCATCCCCAAAGCCAACACCTCCTTTGGCCGCCTTTCCTTACAGTTCTCTGCTGCCAATGACTGGAACGAATTGCAAAAATCGCTGAAGCTGGAGACTTATATTTCCCTCACTAACTTTAAACATCAGCTATCTGAGCAGCTAACCGATCGCTGCAGCTGTACATATCCCATCTGTAAATAGCCCACCCAATCTACCTAACTCATCCCCATATTGTTTTTATTTACATTTCTGCTCTTTTGCACACCAGTGTTTCCACTTGCACATCATCTGCTCATCTATCATTGTTAATTTACTAAATTGTAATTGCTTCGCTACTATGGTCTATTTATTGCCTTACCTCCTCACGCCATTTGTACATACTGTATATAGACTTTCTTTTTTTTCTCTTGTATTATTGACTGTACGCTTGTTTATTCCATGTGTAACTCTGTGTTGTTGTTTGTGTCGCACTGCTTTGCTTTATCTTGGCCAGGTCGCAGTTGTAAATGAGAACTTGTTCTCAACTAGCTTACCTGGTTAAATAAAGGTGAAAAAAAAAAAAGGTAATTGGCCACAGATAAAATGACGTCAAATCACTTATATGTACAGTAGCTTTGATTGGACTGATCATGTCCACATCTTACTTTCAAAGTCTTAGCTAGCAGTCATCATCATGAATCAAGTCAATCACTAGCAAATCCTTTTTAATACTTGTCATATGAAGAGAAATAATGAAGAGAAATTATAGATAAAACGTATCGGTGTTCATCGGCCATTGGACATAAAGACTGAGTCATTTGGAAGGAATCAGTGGCTAACTGCAAGTAGTGCAAAGCAATTAGTAACAGTAGCCTGCTATTCAATGGAGTGGCTGTGTGTTTTTTCCCCCAGAGTTCCCACCAGAGAATGCCAGACTTTGATGACAAAGTTTGATGACAAAACCGCCACGCCACCTTCATGTTTAAGTGAGCACATCACAAGGCAAGGTGAATCGAAAAATGTATTGTATGCTGCTGCATAAATGATGTAATTTGCAAGGGAGATATATATGCTGTAGCTAAGAAAGTAATACTAAGTGTATGTTGTGTAGTAAGTTGTTTGTAGCCCATGTGCCTCACCCTAATCATTTGGTCTATTTTCATCTCTTATTTCGCTTAACGTTACTGTTCTGACTCGGTGGTGCTGCACATGTAGCCTATAACCTGTTTTTGAGAAATGTCATCATCTAATATTGTAAGAGGTTTCAATGTCTGCTTATATGCCCCCTTTATCTGACTTGGTGTACAGGGAAAATACTGTAAGAGCGGCCCATGTTCTGCATTCTGTCGCTGTACATTTCAAAAGTGCTGAACAATCGAAATTATGGAATGCCTCTTATCCGCTCATTGTTCCCTTAAGCCATGGTTTGTACATCTCAATTGTCAGTAGAAACCACATTTGTTTAAGCAAGTCAGCCGTATTAGCTATGTTTTTTTAAAAGGCAGTAAACGAGACTGAATGAATTGTTTTGCTGCCAGACAAGGCTCCGCTGATAGCCAGATGTAGCGGTGGTAAGGATTCACTCCATGGTGCTAAAAAGAAAGCTCTGCTGTTGGGACAACTTTAACAGTTTGTGGGCACCGCTTGTATTGTTTAGTGTTGTATTGTTTAGTGTTGTGTAGTGTCTTTGCTGGCATGAATCAAAAAAATGTACATGCTAAAATCGCCACTGTAAACAGACACATCTCAACATCAACTGTTCAGAGGAGACTGCGTGAATCAGAGGCCTTCATGGTCGAATTTCTGCAAAGAAACCACTACTAAAGGACACCAATAAGAAGAAGAGACTTGCTTGGGCCAAGAAACACAAGCAAACAAGCGGTGGAAATCTGTCCTTTGGTCTGATGAGTCCAAATTTGAGATTTTTGGTTCCAACCGCCGTGTCTTTGTGAGACGCAGAGTAGGTGAACAGATGACCTCCGCATGTGTGRTTCCCACCRTGAAGCATGGAGGAGGTGGTGTGATGGTGCTTTTCTGGTGACACTGTCAGTGATTTATTTAGAATTCAAGGCACACTTAACCTGCATGGCTGCCACAGCATTCTGCAGCGATACGCCATCCCATCTGGATTGCGCTTAGTGGGACTATCATTTGTTTTTCAACAGCACAATGACCCAAAACACACCTCCAGTCTGTGTAAGGGCTATTTGACCAAGGAGATTGATGGTGCTGCATCAGATGACCTGGCCTCCAGACCTCACCCGACCTCAACCCAATTGAGATGGTTTGGGATGAGTTGGACCGCAGAGTGAAGGAAAGAGCAGACAACAATTGCTCAGCATATGTGGGAACTCCTTCAAGACTGTTGGAAAAGCATTCCTCGTGAAGCTGGTTGAGAGAATGCCAAGAGTTTAGTTGATTACTACATGATTCCATATGTGTTATTTCATAGTTTTGATGTCTTCACGATTATTCTACAATGTAGAACATAGTAAAAAATATAGAAAACCCCTTSAATGAGTAGGTGTGTCCAAACCTTTGAATAGTACTGTAAATATGTCCCTACTTTTGACCAGGTCCCATAGAACAATAAAGGGAATACGGTGCCATTTGTGACRCACCCTCAGGAATCTCCCAAAACATGACGGTCAACCAAGATGGACACCACCATGTTGAAGACATACTGCAACCTCGTACCTTGTCTGCTCTCTGCTGAAGGTTGGAGAGCTGTTAAAGGCGTTATAAGTGAAATCAGTAATTGGATATATTACCATCAGCTCTCTTTCTCTTCAGTGCTGATGGGGGACAGGAGGCAAGGCAACACTGTGCTCTCTTATTGTTGTGTTGAATACCTCATTGATCCTCTCTGCARGTTGCAAATCAAGGAATGCTGTGTTTGTTAGTGTGGCATTGTGAAAATGTGTTACTGTCTATTCCAGATTATGGACAGACCATTTTTGTCCTTGTCCCTAGGTGACATGGAACAGCTACTGGTCTATTTCTTATTGTGGTGTACAGACAGTATATCAAAAGTAAATAAAAAACACAGGACAACTTAAAAACAGAACAAGACTCACCTCTAAGCCTGATGTCTGTCTCAATCCCAAGATTTATTTATATATCCTATTAAATTGTTCACAAGAAAACAATCCCCTYCAGCAAAGCGTATGACTACAATATATACCATATGTTTGTAATACAGACTAATTGGCTACCAGTCTGTGGTTGGTAAATATATATCATTGTCTACGGGATCAAATATTTCTCTTTACCTTGTTAGTAAAGTAGATATAATACATTTACCAACGCAAGCATTAGATCACATTCCATTGTTTACTAGGGCAAGATGAAATGAATGAAAGTATTTCCCTGCGCTTCAAAGCAAGCCATCCTTGAGCGGGCGATGTTCAGTTAATGGTAGATTAGGCTTTCAGGGAGCCACTGCTTCACCAACTGACAGGACTGTATGGCAAACATCTGTCAGCGTGCAGACTGACTCCTTAAGAGTCAAGACACACGGAGAGAACTCAGCTGCTGTGGCTTGCATGGGAGTCACACGACAGACCCCTCTGTCTGCAAGGCACATACACACAGGGGAGATTCCCCTTGTGATTAGCATGTGATAATCTGTGAATAGCATTATAAASTGGGATGGAACACACCTTAACCTTGGGGTTTGAATAGTTTGCCTGGCACGTACCCTGAGAGTGAAAGGATCAGTCTGCATTCCTGACTGTGCGCCTGCGAGAGGAAGGAACACCTGCACTCAGCGCAGGCCTGGTCTTTGCTGTGAAACAGGGTTCAAAGAGAAGTCAGAGGGATGGGCGAAAACCTCTCTTTCTCTCTCTCTGGGAATAACTAACACTTAAACTGGGTAGATTCTGAGAAATAGGAGAAAGGTCATGAGATTTGTACATAACACACAGCATCTCAATGCTCCTTTGGTGTGTGATTTCTTGAAACTCGGCAGCCGTAGATAAGTGTTTAGGTGTACTGTGATCTATGAGGATGTACACACTCTACACCATCTTAACCTGACACCCTCTCTACATCCATCTATCCTATCCCCTCCGTCCATCGGTTACCATGGCAACTGGGGGAGGGCTTCTTCTTTAAAGTGTGTGTTAACGGTACATTTCCCCCCCATGTTGCGTGATCACCCCGCACGCCACTACACAGCATGCCCTATGCCTGCCACCGCACGCCTCTACACAGTATGCCCTATTCCCTGCCACCACAGGCCACTATACAGCATGCCCTATGCCTACACCACAGGCCACTACACAGTATGCCCTATGCCCTGCACACAACAGTATGCCCTATTCCTTCACACCACAGGCCACTACACAGCATGCCCTATGCCCTACACCACACGCCACTACACAGCATGCCCTATGCCCTGCACCACACAGTATGCCCTATTCCCTGCCACCACAGGCCACTACACACCATGCCCTATGCCCTGCACCACACAGCATGCCCTATGCCCTACACCACAGGCCACTACACAGTATGCCCTATATCACACGCCACTACACAGTATGCCCTATTCCCTGCCACCACAGGCCACTACACAGCATGCCCTATGCCCTGCACCACAGGCCACTACACAGCATGCCCTATGCCCTACAACCACAGGCCACTACACAGCATGCCCTACCCTACACACACAGGCCACTACACAGCATGCCCTAATGCCCTACACACACAGCCACTACACAGCAATGCCCTATGCCCTACACCACAGGCCACTACACAGCATGCCCTATGCCCTACACAACACAAGGCCACTACACAGCATGCCCTATGCCCTACACCACAGGCCACTACAAGCATGCCCCTATGCCCTGCCACACAGGCCACTAACAGCATGCCCTATGCCCTACACCAACTACACAGCATCCCTAGTACCACAAGGCCACTACACAGCATGCCCTATGCCCTACACCACAGCGCACTACACAATGCCCTATGCCCTACACCACAGGCCACTACACAGCATGCTACTGCCCTATCACCACAGGCCACTACACACAGCATGCCCTATGCCCTACACACAGGCCACTACACAGCATGCCCTATGCCTACACCACAGGCCACTACACAGCAGCCCTATGCCCTACACCACAGGCCACTACACAGCATGCCCTATGCCCTACACCACAAGCCACTACACAGCATGCCCTAGCCCTCACCACAGGCCACTACACAGCGCATGCCCTATGCCCTACCACGCTGACAGCGGCAGGTCATATTCACTGCCTCTCTCTGATCTCTCTCAGCCAGCATGACATGCAGTTGCTGCCTGCCAGGGGAAAGAACACACAGATATGAAGAGGAACATTGTTTATTATTGGAGAAGTCAAACACGTCCACATCACTTCTCTTTGAATCACTCAATAGTAAAAGTTACAGACATCTCTGGTATGTGGCTTTGCATAGGGTCGATTACACGGATTAAGCCTAGTAAGCAAGTTATCCTTAGTCCAAGAATAAACAAAATCTGTGTTCAGGAAACTAGACCCGAGTAGTAGGTATAAGCGAGCCAGGATTCTGACAAACATGTTGATAGCTGCTGCACGACTGTACTTTTCCATGAATCAATTGTTTAACAACTTTAACTTGTGCACCAAGCACATCTTTTGGGAGGAGAGCTTTGCATGCGACGGCTGCTCAAGACAAGTTCAAAGAACAGACTATTCACAAGGAGTAAAGCTCCAGGGCCCCGGGAGTTTAATTGGGTGGTAGAAAGGCGGTTTCACACACAGAACGCATACAGATGTATTGTTCACGGACACAAAACAAGGCAAAGTCAAGTGTATGAGAGACCTGTGATCTGGTGTCAACCTGTGTTCTCTGTCTATCACACGTACAGTACTGAGCATCACATGACCTCCATGCAGAGGTGCGCGTCAATATATGTCTTTTCCAGGGTCCTCTGAGGACGTAGAGTAGGCCTCTATATACAATTTACACTACTTGCATGCAGTAGAGTGATGTTGGTTCTAGTTCTGGTCCCGTAATCATAAAGAGTCTCAGAGTAGGAGTGCTGATCTAGGATCAGTTTTTAATTTTAGATCACAATTCATTAGATTACATGGACAGGGGGGCCTGATCCTCGATCAGCATTCCTACTCTGATCTAGGCTCAGGTCCCCCCTGTCCATATACTCTTATTCTTTTGGATCTAAAAAAAGGCTAAACTGATCCTACACCAGTTTTTATATACGTCGT
This sequence comes from Salvelinus sp. IW2-2015, assembly GCF_002910315.2. NCBI lineage: Eukaryota > Metazoa > Chordata > Actinopteri > Salmoniformes > Salmonidae > Salvelinus > Salvelinus sp. IW2-2015. The sequence continues at coordinate 34,882,642 of NC_036867.1, read as the reverse complement.
TGTTGTTGTTGGGGTTCTGGTTCCTCACTCCTCGTCAGGGTCGGACAGCTCATTGCCCAGGCGGCTGGCGGAGGGGAAGTGAGCCCAGAAGGTTCTGGACAGGTCTTCAATCTTCTCATAACCAGCATGCTCACGCAGAGCCTCCACCCAGCCGAAGAAGTCAGAGGAGGTCAGAGCCCAGTTGGGCATCCTGCGCTTCTCACRCCCCACATCTGGTGCTGGAAAACCAATGAGAGCACGAGAAGAGGACGTCAAAAGGGAACCAATCAGAGTGAATGATACTGCACTTCACTAAGACTGGACACATGACACAACTTGACATGGATTGATAGCTGTTTACGACATACATTATCTTCAGTGTAATACACAATCAATAAACAATCTGTATTCATTGATTATACATGTGTGTTTGTGACAGTGATAGAACCACTGTACAGAACCTTTGCTAAAGGGCAGTCTGCCTCACCAATGAGAAAATCTACACTGCAATTTTCCCACTTGCCAGCCTCCCTGCTACACCAACCATAACAGCCTGGTTCATTTCTCAGTGTTTACCTCTCTGTCACCCCTTCACTACAACCTGAGCTTAAGCCGCATTCCTTTAACAAAAGTCAATAAAATACCTTGTAAAAAACGGCTTGTCTTCGAATTGAAACCAAAGCCCCCGTTGAGCATCTCAGGCTTAKGGTTGATTAAAGACCAGTCTGGAGCGAGGGGCTCCGTACGTCCCCTAGGCCCAGAGATAGGCCTCCCACTGTGGGGTGGTGGGAGAGAGGCCCAGGTCCACGCTGGGAAAGCCGGCTAGGACAACAACACTCCACAGCTCCTCAACTCAAACATAACAACGGTGTGAGTGAGAGACTATAGGAATATGATGATAACTGAACACCACCATGTAGTGTGGAGGCACCAAGGAAGTCTTCTCTTACATCTGTCCCTCTGACCTCTCTCCTTGTCTCTTGCTGTGTGTGTACATACACTGACTGTACAAAACATTAAGAACACCTTCCTAATATTGAGTTGCACCCCCCCCCATCCTTTTGCCCTCAGAACAGCCTCAATTCGTCCGGGAATGGACTCTACAAGGTGTTCCATCAGGGATGCTGGCCCATGTTGACTCCAATGATTCCCACAGTTGTGTCAAGGTGGCTGGATGTCCTTTGAGGGGTGAACGAGTCTTAATACACACGCGAAACTGTTGAGCGTGAAAAACCCAGCAGCGTGGAAGTTCTTGACCAACTAAAACCGGTGCACCTGACACCTACTACCATATCCTTTTGTTTTTCCCATTCACCCTTTGCATGGCACACATACACAATCCATCTATGTCTCAATTGTCTCAAGACTTCTTTAGCGTGTCTCCTCCCCTTCTTCTACGCTGATTTAACAAGTGACATCAATAAGGGATCATAGCTTTCACCTGGATTCACCTGGTTAGTCTGTCATGAAAAGAGCAGGTGTTCTTAATGTTTTGTTCTCTCGGTGTATGTCTTCAAGCTATAGTTGCACAACTCAAAATATTGAAATCAACATTGCTAGGGCTGGTTTGATTGAATCCAACCCCATCTTGGTAACCCCTGGTTACCCAGTCTCCCACACTCACATTTGCCTTCTTCTCCTGCTGTTTCCTCAGCCCCCGCGTTAGAGGGAGAAAAGACAAGAATTATTCAGACTGAAGGCACCTTATGGGTCTTCATGGTGACTCACACAGCCCTGTTGATGGGTGACTTGTGACAAAACAGAGATAAAGTGAATTGGTCTAGTTAGTGTTCTCAGTATTAAAGTGGATTTTATTGTCCCAATCTCTCTTTCTCACTAGGATTGAGGAGTGCTTTTAAAAAAATCTCTGTCTATCAACCCCCCCCCCCATCTTTGTCTCTATCTCTGACATTGCCCAACACGCTGGGCAGACAGGGGCAGTGAGGTGGAAAACAGGGGATGAAGAGGATATGGAGTGGCTGACTGCTAAGTGCTGCGCCTGGCCCTGGACTGCTCTGACATTCAGACATTCACAGCCTTTATTAAATCTCCTCGGAGGATAGGAAGGTCGCGGCAGATCAATGAAGAAGTAAGTAAAGGCCAGTGGAGAAACACATACCTGGGTTCAACTACTATTTGAATACATTTCAACATACTTTATCTGGGCTTGATTGAGCTTGCCTGGCACAATAGAACCAATAGAATAGTCGGAAAAATACAAACCCTGCCCATCTGGCACTCCAGGCAGACCGAAGCAAACGCTAAACGTATTCGAAAAATCTTGAATAGTRTTTGGACCCAGGTCTGGGAGGATACATAGAGGGAAAAGATAAACGCTCAGCTTGGTCAACAGAGACTAGAGAGAGCTGAGCACGGTAGGCACACAGTGTGATACCTCTACGGTCTCAATGAAAAYGAAAGAGGGAGAGAGAAAGCGAACGAAGGGAATGAACTATGAYTGGTCTATTCTGACCCACACAACCCCCAACCAGCTGCTTTTCATCAAAACAACGCCATTTCCACTCAATCAAATATCTCGGAGTGATGTTGTGACAAAAGCTCTATGTCTCTGAATAGCCAAAACTGCACATGCATTATGTAGTCAAGGCAAGCAGGAAGAAGTTCTATTCAATTAAATATACAGTATTGTGGTGTATTGTTGAAGAAATGGTACAAACTTGTCCTCGATACCAATACAAAGAACACTGTATATCATAGGAGGGCATCTGTTTCATTTGAAAGAAAAACCTTCCTCATATTCCACAATAAAATCCAAGTTGACAGAAACATGTGTGACTGTAAACAATGTAAAGAGATATGTTGAGTACTACACTTCATATTTGGTGCATCGAGACAGAACCCAGTGAAAACACTACAATCAATACCTGTCTTATGTGTTGCTGTTGACTGTACCGGCTGTTGAAATGTCAGAAGGTTACATTCCTAGTGAACTAATGGGCAACATTCCCGCAGGGGAAACTGACTGACTGTCTGGCTGCATCTCCAAGGTAATTAGTTCAAGTTGACGGTTTCTGAGAGTTGCTCCAGACTGGAGTAAGAGACAACAGCAGGCCAATAACAGTCTCATTCAGATGTAACATTCAACATCTCAATAGTGGASGATTCCTCTCTCCTTCTCCTCTTATCCATCTACAGCACAAAGAGCCGAGAACCCASTAGAGAGGGAGTGAACTTTGCTCTTTTCTCAGTTCTTTCACATCAGCCCACAGAGATATTGGAGAGATGAATTGAAGAGAGGAGGCCGCCGCCACTTCAGACTTGMGTTTCATCYAAGTACACCTCACAATCCAATACTACCCKTRTGCGCAAAATAGGTTAAAATGMCGTTGAAGAGATGYCTTGTGCTCACCGGGACCTTTTGGATGCCTTCCGTTATCACTGATGAAAATGACACAGTGCTCGGAGGCTCTCACCTCTGTGGAGCGCTAACAGGCTGACTCACCTATTAGAGAGGAGAGCCAGCAGGATGACCCAGAGCAGCATTGAGACACAAAGACGAAGCATGGTTTTGCACTGCGGTAGGCCGCACGAAGACAGAAACACCACCACAAACTGTGAGAAATTGTCACGGCGTTTACCCCCACAGAGTTTAGCTTGTTCTGTAACATCTTAAGGTTTCTCTTGGGGAGAAGAGTTGTGTCAGAGAACAACAGAAGAACACAACAAAGACGGTTTGAATCAGGTAAGAAGACTAAGAGCTACATTTAACATTTGAAGGTGCATTTCGGGTTTTGCAGCAGGTGCAATGTTGGCATTTTCCCCAGTAACAAGATAAATCACCCAAAAACAAAATCAATAAACAATCTTCATTTACACTGATACAGGTACCTGGTGCTGGATCCGGGCTCTTGGTCCTCTTGCTCTGGACGTGTGTGTATGTCCAGATATACCCAGACCCTGGATGAGAGGACAGATACAGTAAACAGAGCTGTCCAGGATATGTTGGTCCTTCACACTTCAGATCCACATGCCATACCTTACCTCTGAACCAACCGTCCTCTTTCCTACCCGGTCTCCACTTCTCACACCTGAAGCAGGCATGTCAACGGACTGAAAGGCTTCCTTTGTGGACGAAGGRGAGACGGAGGAGAAGAGRGAGCAGGGGAATGTCAACACTCTGTTACCCCTCACCAACTGGGTCCGATGCAGACAAATTGTACCCGTCTAGATAACTTACCATTGCTTATGTTCCCGAGCATGACAATCATGTACTGTTGCAGAAAATAGCACGGGAAAAAAGAGTTCGATCAATACCTGCACATCTTGAAAGTGACAAAAGCTCATAACCTACATTGATTTTGTAACCCCCATAAAGAAAATGTATGCATGTGTGACGTCGGATAAAAGCGTCTGCTAAATGGCATACATTATATTATTAGAAAAGACAAACTATACAAACACTACATGGTCTTTCACATACTGTAACTGAGAGCCAAGGATTGCGTTCTCTCTTGGCTCCCCTTCTACACTGTCTCAACCAGACGACCACAATGGAGGCCTCAAATACAGTCCACATTTACCTCCGTTTGTYCCTGAGGAGTTGTACAGGAGCATTACGTCTCGGCAACACCTGTCTTGGATCTGGCTAGCTATATCTACACTCATTTATCTCTAGGAAAGAGACAACATGGCTACCATGGGTTAGGATGTAAGGTATCAGAAGCAGTGTCTGCTTCCCAAATGACATCCTATTACCTAAATAGTCCACTACTTTTGACCAGGGCCCATAAGGTGCCATTTGGGACAAACCATATTTGGAGACAAACCAGATCTCGTCATGCCGTATCAGGATTAAGGAGAGGCATTCCAAACGTTCTGATAAGACGTAAAGGAAGCAAGCACTTTTGTGGTTACTTAAGCTCTTGCATCAGGATGGGTCTTCAGGTCCTGAAATKATGAAATCCTACCTGCAGTAACATTGCCATCTGTTGGTAGARAATGGTAAATACAGAAATGCAATTTGAATGTATTCTAATTTAACAAGATTGAACAATCTTTTAAAAAGGTGAAAGGGAATAAAATGACACACTGCAGACAAATGTGCAACCAGAAAGCTTATTTCGGCAAAACTTTTAATTGAACAAAAGTATTTCAATCCTCAGTCACCACACCGTCTTGGAGTACAGTACCTTTTAGCTGTATCTAATTTCATATAATATTCACCTTATTCTTCTTTTTAAATATACATACACAGCTGAAAACAAGATTTAAATAACAGTGCTCAGTAACATTAAGACATAGTTTTTCATTTTTAAAAGCAGGAAACTAATTTTGAACAGACTTTCATTGGCAAACAGACAACCAACGAAACGTTTTCCTATCGCTCTTGAATCTCCATCCTCGGTCAGCGACGTTTCCACCCGGACGTTGAGGAAAGCGGTGGACTCGAAGAGAACGTTAAGGGGCACATTTGAGCAGTATGAGGGTGTGGCACATGGTCGGCGGTATACATCCACGGACATTCAACGCTCAGCTTCCTGACAGTGTCCATTCCACAATACACCTACAGAGGGCGTCCTTTCCTTATCTGGTAATACAGTACAGTACCATTTGTGGTGCGTTTCTTTCTGGTACAACAGTCTATGGAAACGTAATACTACTTTCTGCAAGGGACGGGTCACTCGATAACGACAAACAAAACAACAAGACCTGCTGGAGACAAACAAAAAGAGAAGGGCTGTTTCTCTCCTCCCGTTTGTTTTTCCCATAATCAAAAGGTCTCCAGTGATAATGTGATGTCACTGTCAACACATTAAATATTCACTTTCATAGTGTATGTAGCTGTTGTGAATGAACCATTGACTGTAAATCCCCATCCGTGCTCCCTCCAAAAACCTAGAGGCACCGGCAGGGCTTTACTAGGAGGTGGAGTTGTCAGCCAAGGCACAGAGCGGGTGCTTACAGACGGGCCTTTACTGAAGCTGTTCTCTGGACACTTCTGGACATTATTCTGAAAGGAATCTGAGCTACGTTGGCCAACATGTACCATTTGAGTCTCTCTCCGTGCTAACTGTTTTCTGTTGAGTTTATGGTGACTGTTAGCTCCTGTATTGAAGGGGCAGGGGCAGACCTGTGGATATTGCTGTGCTCAATCAGTCAGTGGCAAGTCCAGTAATAAGGCTTGTTGTTATGCCAGGCCGAGCACCGGGGTCCGGAGTGTGTGTGTGTGTGTGTATGCAAATGTATGAACGGGAGCATTTGTGTGGTCACAGCAGCGGTTTGACCAGGTAGAGTTTGTCTCCGTGTTCGCTGGTGAAGATCGGGGCTTTCTTGTAGTGCTCCACCAGTTCGTCCATGCTGCTGAAGCGTCTCTGGCCGATACAGTAGTCCCCCTCCGCCAGCGCAACCTTGAAGTGCTTGTTCTTTCCCATCGCCTTGAGGGACACGGAGAAATCACTGGGCTGGGAGAGAGCGCGAGAGATAAGGACGGATGATTATTGCCATGGAGTTTCATTCTTAAGCCACTAGAGGGGGCCTTAGTTCTACTGTAAAGTCCACCCATCCCACTGAATAATGTAGACAGGTTTCCCAATAAAAACAGCTCAAAATACAGTACGATAAAGCTATTGTAAACCATAGAGTACATTATTATATTAATAATCAGAGACACAAAAATCAACTGTTCTCCCCCCATTTCCACCAATCACAATACTCTCTCGACCACTCACCGATGATTCGCTGTCTCTGACCAGGAAGTCTCCCTGACCTCCTCTCTCGTTGAGCGCACACTCTGCCTGATGCCTGGTCACTCSCCCATAGTACCAGTCCTTCCCGGCAAACTTTCCCACGCGGGCCGGCCCTGTGTAGTTGATCTGGGGCGAGTGGGGGCCCGAGCCCATCCCACCCCCGGGGGCCGGATCGTCGCTAAGGATAACCACATAGTTCTTTGGCACCAGGCCCACCTGTCCACGGGCGTTCCGACACCGCCACCACTCAGGGTCGTTCTCCGGTTTTCAGCCCTCAATCACTGAGCTGTGTTCAAGTTCAGCTCCTCGTCGGTCACAGAGCTGAAGGGGACAGCGGTCTGAACACTGTTGGAGCCCCTGGTGGTCCCATTGGTCACCCCTCCGACCCTGCCCCCTGTCCTGGGTAACCTCCGCTTTAGGTCCCGAGACGGCCTCCTCCTCCCCCTTCCAGGACATAGTTAGAGGGGACACGCCTACCGACCTTTAGAAAACTCCCTCGCCACCAGCCGTCGTACACTTCTCTCATGACCAAGACCGTGACCTTTCACCAGTGTCAGCGTCCGTCTTCCCCCTGCCGCCGTGTGGCCGAAATTGGACAGGGCTGGATGCTGAGGTCGTAGATACGCTCGGCGCTGCTACTCCGCACCATTGGACGGGTATCTGCGTCCGTGCTCGGGCGTTGGCGGGCATCGCGGGCACTCGCTTCCTCTTCGTCTTCCGCAGGCCTTAGAAAGGGAGAGACAGAGAAATAATTGGTAAATAGACAAATATTTATACCACATAATGAAGATCTCCTTCAGTAGTTCCAACAGAGCGAGAATATATAGTAAAGTCCTCAACATATTTTAGGTTAGTCTGAGGTGAAAATGGCTCAAACGAAAGCCTACGTGGTCATTGAGATTGAAATAGGCAGGTAACGGCTACTTAAAAACAGCTTCAGTGAAGTGCAAGCAGCAAGCTGAAGCTAATTAGCTCTAGTAACGCTGGTCAGAGGACGGTCCGGGGTTAGGAAAGGTCACCTACTTCTCTTTGAGGTGCAGCCAGGAAGGAGGTAAACACTTCAGATAGAGTTTAGGGGGGAGTGAGGGGTTTGGGTAATTAGTGCTGGGAATGTGAAACTGAGGTAAGGCCAGAGGAGAGACGGGGGGGGGGGGTTGGTTCTGGGTATGATAGGCGATGTTAATTCCTCTCAGGCAGCTACTGACCAGACCACTGTGCAGGAAGGCTGTTTAGGAGACAGGAAAYGCAGATCAGATGACACCGAGGTGGTCGGGAGGGTGGACTGGTGTTCTGCATCCCAAATTGCAAATCACAAACCCTATTCCCTACATAGTGCGCTACTTCTGACCAGAGCCCTATGGGCCTTGGTCAGAACATAGGGTTCTGGTCAAAAGTAGTGCACTATGTAGGGAATAGGGTGCCATTTGGGACACTTCCTATGGAGTGTTCGGTTGGCTCTCTCGCTGGAAAATATTGACCTTTAACCTCTTTTGAACAACCCCCCCAAACCGGTCCCCCACTGTAAACTACTCCCATAAAATTAGGCTCCTCTTTTCACTTTAGACTCTCAATCCCTCGAACTCGCTCTCTGAAMATTGACACATCTATTTAAGACAATATAGAGAATCACATGCGAGCAGAAGGAAGAGGATCATTGCCGTTTAAAGCCTAGTGTCAGAGAGAATTAACCTCAACCCTCTCAGCCACTCCCTCACAGCCAGGTAGGGGAGCACTCCGAAAGGTCACCAACAACCCCTTCCCTCCACCCCCCCCCTCTTCCTCCTCCACCCCGCCAAATCTCATGCATGAAACAAGGCGGCTTTCTGACCTTCTGTGTTCTTGCCGCTTAACTGGCCTTCTGCTCCGACGGAGCACGCAGCCAACCAGGGAGGATGTTTGTTTTGAGTGTACAGCAACACTCCGTTCTTAGCGGACTTACAAGAGCGCGCAGACCTGAGATGAGATGGGCTGAACACGGGTTAGTAATAAGCAGGCAGCAGGCAGCAGGCACGCACACAGACAAACACTTTTATTCAAATGTGGAACTCATCTCACAATGACAAACACACCTGCTCACGGGAAGCATCACATAGCTTGCACATGCCCAGTTACACAGATAACACGATGACACAAAGCCCGGTGGGACCAAAAAAAACATGATTAAATCATAGACCTCTCGGTCTCCCATAATAGTACTACCCTCATGAAAAGAGCATATCGTAGACCGAACCAGTTATGTCAAAAATACATTTGTCACTCACTGAATACGCCTTGCCTGCAACAATCATCATTTATTTCCGTTACGCTCGGTATGTACTTCCAATAAAAGGACTAAATAACATTTATAAGCAACCGAAAACATTTCAAAGTATTGTTTTGAACCGGAAGAGGCTCCTTTGCCCAGATACTGGTTCAATCATAGGGGAGAGAGACGGGGGGAGAGAGAGAGGGGGAGGGGGAGAGAGACAGGGTGGGAGGAGAGAGAAGGGGGGAGGGTGGGAGGAGAGAGACAGGGTGGAGGAGAGAGAGAGAGGGATGGGAAGAGACGAGGAGGGGATGAGGGAGAAGACAGGTGGGGAGGAGAG
>NC_036867.1:34857619-34872339 GCF_002910315.2 Salvelinus sp. IW2-2015 | reverse complement strand
GCCTGTTTTTCTTAATCAGCATAAATTAAGAGCGTATCGTTAAGCATCGACGAGTCAGCTGTATGGGTCCACACTGTGACTCACCTTGGCCTGGTGATGATGGCTTGGTGAGGCCAGTTAATGTGGCTGGTGAGGCCAGTTGAATGATGGCTTGGTGAGGGCCCAGTTGAAGTGGATGGTTGGTGAGGGCCCAGTTGACTGGATGGCTTGGTGAGGGCCCAGTTGACTGGATGGCTTGGTAGGGGCCCAGTTGAAATGGATGCTTGGTGAGGGCCCAGTTGAATGGATGGCTTGGTGAGGGCCCAGTTGAATGGATGGCTGGTGAGGCCAGTGATGGATGGCTGTAGCCTGAATGGCTTTGTGAGGCCAGTGAATGGATGGCTTGGTGAGGGCCCAGTTGAATGGATGGCTTGGTGAGGCCCAGGAATGGATGGCTTGGTGAGGGCCCAGCTGAATGGATGGCTTTGTGAGGGCCACGTTGAATGGATGGCTTGGTGAGGGCCCAGTTGAATGGATGGCTTGGTGAGGGCCCAGTTGAATGGATGGCTTGGTGAGGGCCCAGCTGAATGGATGGTTGGTGAGGGCCCAGTTGAATGGATGGATTGGTGAGCCCAGCTGAATGGATGGCTTGGTGAGGGCCCAGTTGAAATGGATGGCTTGGTGAGGGCCCAGTTGAATGGATGGCTTGGGTGAGGGCCCAGTTGAATGGATGGCTGATGAGGGCCCAGTTGAATGGATGGCTGTGTAGGGCCCAGTTGATCGGGGTAGCCACTCTTCTTTTTAAATTAAATTTACCCCCAATTTCATCTTGTCTCATCGCTGCAACTCCAACGGGCTCGGGAGCGAAGGTACAACTCCAAGGCTGGGAGGTGAAGGTCCAACTCCAACGGGCTCGTCGAGTGAAGGTCCAACTCCAACGGGCTCTGGAGGTGAAGGTCCAACTCCAACGGCTCGTGAGGTGAAGGTCCAACTCCAACGGGCTCGGGCAGGATGAAGATCGAGTCATTCGTCTTCTGAAACATGAACCACCAAACCGCGCTGCTTAACCGGATTCCAGCCGCACCAATGTAATCGAACGAAACATTGTTCACCTGACGACCGAGGTCGGCATGCAGGCACCCGGCCCGCCACAAGGAGTCGCTAGAGCGCAATGAGCCAAGTCAAGCCCCCCCCAACCCGGACGACGCTGGGCCAATTGGGCTTTATGCTCTCAAGGCACTTCCTCACCATTTATGCCTACTTATCTTTTTGATTATCTTTCAGGTCCAATTAGCGCTTGTTGTTGTCTAATTAGTGTTGTCACTGTCATCGCAGGCGTGGTTAGTGGGTGCGACTGTGAGTCAGCGTGTCGTTACCGTCGTGGTGTGTGAGCGCAGCACGGAGTGCCCTCTTTGTTGTTGCATGCTGCAGAGGAATGAGCGTGAAAGTCATGGACCAGCTGTCAGAGCTTGCCGAGGAGGACGGTATGTGTGCGTCATCTCTTAGAAAAGTTATGTGTGCGTGTAAATGCTAATCTCCCTGCCTGCCTGCCGCTTGATCTACAACCCTTGAAATGGCATCGGCCCTACCGTGTGAAACAACAACCCAGTACGCTCCAGAATGTAAAACGAATGTTAGCTTTGTCCTTTATTTCTGCGGAAAGCTATAAATAGTGACGGTGCCTCCTCCTCACCGTTTGTTGTGTGAGGGGTGAATGGCTTGTTGATGGGGAGATAGTTGTGACAGGGGCTAAGTGATGGTATTTCACCCCCCCACCTCTCAAGGTCACTGTTTCCCAAATCGCTCACTTTTTTTCCCACCCCCAGGCTGAAACAGAAGCAGCTTCTTAATCCACGTTTACCTGTGACGCTGCACCTGGCCTTTCTGTGTCATGAGTGGAGGCTGATCATGGAGACGAGGGCTGTCTTCTCGTCATTTTAACTCTGAGGTATATTTTCTGTTTGTTGGGTCATATTTAACTGTTTCGGTCCGTCATGCTGTCGGTCTCCATGTGCTGGTGTGTGTGTGTGTGTGTGTGTGTGTGTGTGTGTGTGTGTGTGTGTGTGTGTGTGTGTGTGTTGTGTGTGTGTGTGTGTGTGTTGGTGTGGTTTCTCAGTATGTAGGATCTAGGCTGTCCTCCCCCTCCCTCCTCTCTCCTCTCTCTCCTGATGAGACACTTCACTTAAGGTGTGGTATGAGACTAATGAATCACTCGCCAACAACTTTCGCTTTATTCAATTTTCATAAAGCTGATTTTCTTCTCCATGCCTCGGTCTGAAATTAAATTCCAGCACAGGGAGGATATACTGTAAACCGATACCTAGGCTACGTCTACCTATATCTACCCTACAATCACTGATGAATATCAGAGTAAGATGATTATCTGAGGTTTGCCGGGAACTCATTTTCTCTTAATTACATTTTTTTCTCTCTGCATGATGGCTGGGAAAGCTGTGTGGGTGTACTTAGAGGAAGAGAGGGATGGAGGACGATGGAGAGAGGAGGATAGTGCGGTAGGATGGAGCAAGTAGAGAGTAGAGGAGAGTGCTCATCTCCCAGACAATACTCTAGTYGTTTAACTCTACACCCCTCTACGGCTCCCCATCGCGCTGTCACTTGTCAAATCAAGCCTTAGTCATTCTTGTCTGAGCAGCAATTTCTCTGTCTGTTCTACTATCCTCCGATCGCCCATCACAGACTCAATTCCCTTGACAACTCTCTTCAATCAGAAGAGAAGAAGGAAGAAACTTCAGCAGTATCAGCATCTGGCTCGGAGTAAGCAGAGCACCACTTTTTGTCAAACGCATTTCACAAGTTCCGGACAAGCACAACGTAGTTTGATCTATATATTAGGACTGCAATACGATCAGCTTGAAAATACASATTTTACAACGCTAACATTTAGTACTGACCAGCAACGCTCTGGTTAACTAGAAGACACATCGTCTCCCCTAGCTGAGCAGCATACTACAATTTGGGCCACTGAAGTTGGAAGCAAAGACAACGTGACCATATACATCACATGGCAACAAATCAATCCGTAACAACAATGTCCAAGTGCCAGCCCTGAATGGTTGAACACCGTACTGACAGAGCCCGTGGCCAACTGGCCTATAGCTTTTACACTGGCCTATAGCTTTTACACTGGCCTATATCTTTTACACTGGCCTATAGCTTTTACACTGGCCTATAGCTTTTACACTGGCCTGAACGCAACCCTCATTACACTGACATTATGACAGAGAAAAGGTCAAATCAATGAGGGTAGCACACCAGAATGAGGTCTGCAGAGTGCCAAGACTCATAAAGAATGTAGCTAAACAAGAGGAAAGGCCTTTAACCACCTTGTTTACAGAATCACTGATAAGCAAGAGTCATTAACAACAAATATCTTCATCAGACAACTGTACTTGGAGGGTTCATTTAAAAACACAATGTATCTACTTGACTGCCTTAGGTCAACCAATTTTAATTAGCCACATCTTCGACAAACATGATTTATKTGTCATTATSAACTGGGTGGTTCAAGCCCTGGATGCTGATTGGCTGACAGCCGTCGTATATCAGACTCATACCACGGGTATGACAAGACAYTTCTTTWWACTGTTCTAATTWYGTTGGTAACCAGTTTATAATAGCAATAAGGCACCTCGGGGGATTGTGGTATATGGTCAAAATACTACGGCTAAGGACTGCATCCAGGCACKCYGCGTTGCGTCGTKSWTAAGAACAGCCCTTAGCCATGGTATGTTGGCCATATACAGTTGAAGTCGGATGTTTACATACACCTTAGCCAAATATATATAATCGAAGTACAAATTCCCTGTCATAGGTCAGTTAGGATCACCACTTTATTTTAAGAATGTGAAATGTCAGAATAATAGCAGAGCAAATTATTTATTTCAGCTTTTATTTCTTTCATCACATTCCCAGTGGGTCAGAAGTTTACATACACTCAAWTAGTATTTGGTAGCATTGCCTTCAAATTGTTTAACTTGGGTCAAATGTTTTGGGTAGCCTTCCACAAGCTTCCCACAATAAGTTGGATGAATTTTGGCCCATTCCCCCTGACAGAGCTGGTGTAACTGAGTCAGGTTTGTAGGCCTCCTTGCTCGCACACGCTTTTTCAGTTCCGCCCACAAATGTTCTATAGGACTGAGGTCAGGCCTTTGTGATACCCACTTCAATACCATGACTTTGTTGTCCTTAAGCCATTTTGCCACAAACGTGGAAGTATACTTGGGGTCATTGTCCATTTGGAAGACCCATTTGCGATCAAGCTTTAACTTGCTTCAATATATCCACATAATTTTCCTCCCTAATGATGCCATCTATTTTGTGAAGTGCACCAGTCCCTCCTGCAGCAAAGCACTCCCACAACATGATGTTGCCACCCCCATGCTTCATGGTTGGGATGGTGTTCTTCGTCTTCTTCCAAACATAACGATGGTCATTATGGCCAAACAGTTCTATTTTTGTTTCATCAAACCAGAGAACATTTCTCCAAAAAGTACGATATTTGTCCCCATGTGCAGTTGCAAACCATTGTCTGGCTTTTTTAAATGGGGGTATTGGAGCAGTGGCTTCTTCCTTGCTGAGCGGCCTTTCAGGTTATGTCGATATAGGACTCGTTTTACTGTGGATATAGATACTTTTGCACCTGTTTCCTCCAGCATCTTCACAAGGTCATTTGCTGTTGTTCTGGGATTGATTTGCACTTTTCGCATCAAAGTACGTTMATCTCTAGGAGACAGAACGCGTCTCCTTCCTGAGAGGTATGATGGCTGCGTGGTCCCATGGTGTTTATACTGCGTACTATTGTTTGTACAGATGAACGTGGTACCTTCAGGCCTTTGGAAATTGCTCCCAAGGATGAACCAGACTTGGTCTTGGCTGATTTCTTTTGATTTTCCCATGATGTCAAGCAAAGAGGCACTGAGTTTGAAGGTAGGCATTGAAATACATCTACGGGTACACCTCCAATTGACTAAAATGATGTCAATTAGCCTATCAGAAGCTTCTAAAGCCATGACATCMTTTTCTGGAATTTTCCAAGCTGTTTAAAAGGCACAGTCAACTCAGTGTATTTAAACTTCTGACCCACTGGAATTGTGATACAGTGAATTATTTAAAAAAAAGACTTGTGTCATGCACAAAGTAGATGTCCTAACCGACTTGAAAAAACKATAGTTTGTTAACAAGAAATTTGTGGAGTGGTTGAAAAACTAGTTTTAATGACTCCAACCTAAGTGTATGTAAACTTCCGACTTCAACTGTACCACACCCCCTCGGGCCTTATTGGTTAATTACCCAACTCGTGTTTGTTTGTTTGTTTAATGTCATGATTATTCAATAGCCCATAAAGAAACGTTAAAGGTAGATTATAGTTTTAGTTGTTTTGAAAAAGGTTCCTGTTGGCAAGACTGTCTGTGTCCCAAATGGCACCCTATTCACTATATAGTCCACTACTTTTGATCTGAGCTCTGGTATAAAAAAAAAAAAATCGTTGCGCACTATATAGGGATCAGGGTGCCATTTCTGAGGCACCCAATGTGAACTGTTCCATTAAGGTGAACGGAGGACATTGAGTTGAGTTTCATCCTAGCTGGGTTGGCACCAGGTCATTATTTGTGGGAAGGTGAACGGAGCCAACGTTTCCACAGGCAGAGCATTATACTGACTGGCMCCCAATGGAGMGCTAAGAACACATTGGAAGCCTATCAGTAGACCCAGCTCCAAAGCAGAAACGGAGGTCATTTGAATCGCTACAAAGGGCTGCAGTTGTGTTGGTAATTATAACACCTCAGTGGTTAGAGATGATTATGTACTGCAGAAACCTGATTACTTAGGATAGAACACACACACACACACACACACACACACACACTTTATGACTAAATAAACATAGAAAATAAGTAGACCTACACTAGATAGGATTCAAATCAACTGGTGACTGACTAAAACAAATATTGCATCGCTTAGGTGATTGCAGTGAAAACATGAAAGCATAACACCTGCCTTGGAGAAGGCAAACGTGTCACTGGTTGAAGTAACCCTGGTAATAACCAAATCAGAAAACAGATGGAGGTCCAGCCATACACATACAGGGGTTGTCCCTGGAGGAAGCCAAGGTTGTAGCAAGTTGTCTGGAGATGATTGGTTAATGTTCTGACATTTCTACTGATCCCCATCGGGGATGCAAACAATTCAATGCAACAAGAACATAGCAGTTAGCAAGTTCACTTGTGTGTGTGTGTGTGTGCGTTCAAGGCGTGTGTGCGTTTAAGCGCATGTCCGCATTTGGAATCACGGTGTACAGTGCGTAAGCCTGATGGTATTTGAGTGTGCATTCCTTACACAAAGCATTAACACCCGCCTTCCACCACTTCATCTGCCTTGGGTGGGGTGAGAGTGAGAAGCCAAAAAGCTCTTTGTCTCACTACAGGCCTGACAACAGAGAACAAAGAGAGCTGTAGTGGATATAGAGTTCCCCCTTTAAACAGTGTCTCCAGGTTTATATTAATTGATAAATAGCTGGATTGGAAGGGAAGAGTATGTGTCACTGTTAGCAGCAGATAACACCCTCACGTTACTCACTATTTATACAACGGGTGGGGTCTGATCCCGGACGCTGATTGGTTAAAACCGCATTCCAGCCAGTGTTTATTGCACAAGTTACCACCGGCTAAAGCTATGAGGTGGAAATGCCTATTTACTCTGTTCCATCTCACTGTGCAATCTACTGTCTCATCAGCCCAGCCAGACAATTTATACATTTGATCTCCACTATAAAAAGCATCTAGACATTATCTCCCATTTCTTTTAGAGTRGTTTTCAATAGCAGAGATGTGTATAAAACTTGCAGTCTGGCTCTCTGACATTTACAACATTATTTCAATATTGAAATTTGATCTACAGCTGTCCCATAGTAATGAACGTGTCGGGGTCGGGAGATTGGGACGAGACAGACAGGCAGCTTTTCTCAGTCAGTCGAAATCCTGAATCAGCATCATGTTTAAGGACATATACAAAGAAATGTCAACAGAAAACAGGTCAAACTAAACGAAATGCAGCTAGTTTACAGTCTTTCCAGCTTCAGTTTGAAGTGATTGTGTTAGCTGTGTTGTTGACTAGCTCCTCTAAACAACAGTGTCCTGACGAGAGAGCAAGTTTTCTATGCCAGGCAAAATGGTGCATCATTAGCTCATTGTTATGAATGTATCGAAATCCATGTCACTAGAAAACAGCTTAAACAAATGAAAATGCAGCCACTTTGCTGTTATTCTGGCTTTTTGACATGACTAAGTTAACCGTAGTTGGCTAGYTAGCAAGCAAGGGATAAGAACGTTGCCAGCCAGTATGGCAATGGAACATTTARAATGAACGACTGGGTCGTGTCCATAGATACAGAACAAAAAGACTTAACGACTGAGTCGCKTCTCTGTCAACCGAACYGATATAAYGAACGACCTGCCGGCTTGGGTGGCAACCCCTAGATTTGTATCAGGACTATATCTCGTGGAAGGATGAAATAGTATGAAAAAATGAATCYAAATAAAGTTAATGAAACTATGTCAATCATTATTTGAATATGTTGGTAACCTGTTAAAAAGGGATAATGCCCTCGAAGCTGGTGTKTGGAGGATATATTGGCACGGTTTCCTGGCCCGAGACGATGTTTCTCAACACCTGTGYCAATATATCCCCCAAACACCGGCATCGAGGGCATTAACACTTAAACAGATATAGTATAGGCCTAATAGTCTAATGCAGACCAGAGTCACATTCAGGAAGCAAATGTGTTGAACGTTGCACATAGAAATATCATGAATAGAGCCAACAAGATCCCCTATTCTGTCAGAGGTCTGTTCTACATAACATATTTCCACCTGAACGCTCCACGGCGACGCTGTTGGGAGTTGGATAGAGAACACAGTAAGTAGGTTATCCTCGTGATGAGACATAAAGGACACAGATCTGTGTAACCTCTGTGAAGCTTGTTACAGCCAATCCACCGAGCAGAGCAGCATGGCGCGTTGCCAGAGAGCTGCTCTAATTGATGGACACAACCTGTGTTCGCTCTATCCTGCCAGAGGGATCCACACGGCAGGTCACTGCAAGTTGGTTACAAATGCATTCCACTGACAGAGAGCAAACGGTGGATTGTTGAAGCGCGACGCAACCTTGGGGACTTGCAACCATGGGAGCAACATGCAACGAAGACCGACATCCTTTGACTGAAAAGGGATGGACATAAGCCAACGAAGACTGGAAGACCAGAAGTGTTTTAATATCCAAAACCCATCAGGGAGGAACAGCAGTGAACTATGTTTCCTGAGAAAGAGAGGAACAAAATCCAGCCGTATTAAAGACATCCCATAAACTAAAAATGGTTGGCTCTGGTTGCATCCGGTGTTACCAACAGCTGTCGTAGCTTGGTTTTACAGTTCTTAATACTTAATACCATTCCCCTCCACTCAAAACCAGATTCATTTAACCCCCATTTTAATACACGTGCCCTTGAGGTTGCCATAGCAAACAGTAGGAGACCCTGTCAGACTGTCATGACGGAGGTTAGATATCGACCTGTCAGCTGTGGGCCCGAACAGCCGTCAAATGATCGATTATTCCCTAAACAGCACAACATGTGCCACGTGTCCATGATGAGCTATCCACTCTCTGCCTGCCCAGGGCTACAATTTATCTTCTCAATTTATCCTCACTAAACATTATGTAGATTATTCATCTGCGATGGATGATAGGGGAGATTAGAGATGTGAAAAATGTTTCCTGAAGTTCCAAGGCTCATTAATTCACAGAGAGAGAGATAACAAAAGTGTGAGAGAGAGAGAGAGAGAGAGAGAGACAGAGAGAGAGAGAGAGACAGAGAGAGAAAAGAGGACCAGAGAGAAAGAGATCAGAAGAAAACAGAGAAGACACAGAGAAGAGAGGAGAGATTACAAGATGAGTGTACAGCTATCTGTACAATCAAATAAAGCAGTATTCAGGGACAGTAAATGCATGGGCCATGGCTCGTTTCTCCTGACAGAGAGATTTACTACCAACATACTCCCTGTCTCGCTCTCTCTTTCTTTCCCCCCCCCTTCCTCTCATTCTAATTCTCTCCATCTCTCGGCTCTCGGCATAGGATGCATGGCTGATCAGAGACCCGGCGCTGGGATCAGACAAGCAGCAGGTTGTTAATTGCATTGTCTGTCAAGACCTCTGACAACTAGGCAAAGCACTGGGAGAAATCCTCTTGGCTAGTTATCCTAATCTTTCAGTTAGACGTCTCATCTATCTTGTGCATTTCTGATGCATGCGCCTATTCTTCACTGATAACATTGAACGGCAAGGTTCCGTCTCATCACAACTTCAGTTCCTATTGCCCAGTATCACTCTTGAGTGTCGACAATTTAAATAAAAAATAAAAAACTGCATCACCTTGCCCTTTCGCTCAATTGGAAATGATCTCCAATTCTCTGTGCGTACGAACATCTTAGTACCAACAGAGATTCATTCATTAGCCTAATAAGGGTGAGAGTTCTACCCGATCAGTCCACAGTGAAAATTACAGAATATTAGCTAATCCCAGCCGTTGTCCAGCCAAGAAAATCTTTGATCCTTGCACTTCATATTAAATTAGTTCTTACCTCCTCTGACCTGGGAAAAAAGCTGCTTCAATACCGGCATTTCTCCTGATCGATCACACCAGCTTTCCCTTGCCTGATAATGAATAGCTTAAGGGACGCCTCACAAAACAAAACTCTTCTGTATTAAACATACTGTTTACATATCACCAGCCTTGAGAAAACATTTCTAACTGGAGAGTGTAAGTGTGTGAAGTAGTCAAGCATTTTAACAGTGCTTCATCCGCATGAAACACACGGAGGTGAGACGCCTCTGTGGAGGCACCCCTAGAAAACAGCAGAGAGAAGAAAACACGCACACACACACACACACACACACACACACACACACACACTACTTAGAGATAGTGTGTGCCGCACCGCCTCAGTGCACCCCTAGAAAATAGCAGAGATGCCCTGTCTTACGCACACCCTCGTCCACCCACCTACACACTTAACCCAACTCACCGAGTGTGTCTTTGATGTTTTTCACCAGCGAGGCCTTCTTTAAGCTGTTTTTCCTCTCCACATAGTTAGAGGGTACGTAGCCGGTCCGGTTGGAGGCGTTCCTCACCCTCCACCAGGTCTTACTGTCATCCAGGAGCCACAGCCGCTCGTTTTTCCGGATGTCAAGTTCCTGTTCCTGCTGAGCCGAGTAGTCCCACTTGGCTATAACTATCACCTCTTCCGTCATTGTTCATGGAGCCCCTCTGGAACAGAGAGAGACACAGGGAGACATACTGTTATGTCAGGGTGGGGTTAACAGTAGGGCTGTGACGATGCCCTTTATCGCAATATTTACATGGCAAAAAATGAAAAACACAAAATAAACTCTTTGGTCCTTTAAAAACCTGCTGTATTTAAAAATATCGTGTGCTGTAGGTTGGAAAATAAATAAATGCGACTCTGGATGACGACATAACGTTTGTTTACAACATTAGCTCCGTTTTCCTAAAGAAGTTAAATCCGCTTGGTGTTCTGTTTCCTTGCCACGATCCTGAGGAATCGTCCCTGCCCTAGTTAACAAGGCATTTAAACACGCGACAATGCACACACAGACGAACACCAGCGATACACACACATGAATAAAACGACGAGGTGAGCCGTTTCAGTGCAACCCCCGAAAAACACGAGAGAAAACATGTTTCTCACACACACACACACGCGCACACACACTCTGAAGCCAATCTCAGAGGGATGGTGCCATCCACCACTATGGTCTGTGTGTGTCTCAGACTGACTGTGTGCAGGCCTTGTCTTGGCACTCGCGTGCCTGTTGTTGTAAGACATCTGGCAGAACGGAGCCTCTCTGCCCTGTAATCCAGGTAGGCTGAGAACTACCGTGTGTGTGTGTGTGTGTGTGTGTGTGTGTGTGTGTGTGTGTGTGTGTGTGTGTGTGTGTGTGTGTGTGTGTGAGACACTCAGGACTCGAGGTAAGTAATCAAAGGAACCACTAAGCTGGGAGTTCACACTTTACTTCCAAACCACAGAAGAGCCTCTCCCTTTTACCAGCTTTTCTTATTATTCTCAAATCTACTGAATTATTCAGCGACACACTGAGCAGAGCACTGTTCTATGTTAAATGCGTCTATACACACGCACGGCTTAGAGAGAGAGAGAGTTAAGGCAGCCAGCACCTGCAGTCCTAATAAGGAATATATCAAACCGATCCACGAGATATCTAGTGCTGCTGCACACTGAGGGTAAACAACACAAAGACTGGTGTCTATTCATGGAGAGATGGAGGGAGGGGAGAGAGAGATGGAGGGAGGGATGGGAGAGAGATGGAGGGAGGGATGGGAGAGAGAAAGATGGAGGGAAGGATGGGAGAAAAAAATAAAACGAGAGTGAGATATCAAGATAGAGACATTAGGGGGGGGGGGGGTAAAAGAGTAGAAAAGAAGATAGAGATAGAATGAGAAAGAGAGAAAGCCAGAGAGAGAGAGACAAGATGGAGTGATCTCTTACTGGATGGTGTCCCCAGCCAGACTGTGTGTGTCAGAGAGATATTGCAGTGACAGGCCGTTTTTCCTTCCAGGGCCAGTCAGAGGTGCGCTCCCCCATCGTCCTGACGCCCTCCACTGGGATGAGGCTGTGAGCCAGCCAGCACCGGAGTCCCCAGCCCTCTCACCCATCACCCTTCAGCGGGACGGCCTTGACAAGTCAGGGAGGGAGGGCTGGGGGGGTCCCAGGCGCCAAGCAAAAATGATAATGCACACACTTCAGAGCTGTCACACTAACCACTGGCCACTTCTCCGCCTGACTGAGACCGCCTTATTCACAGTTCATACAGTCTTTCTTTTCAACTCAGGGGGGCCAGTTTTCCAGACCCAAATCAAACTCTTTGAATAAAAAAGCATGCTCACCTCGATTAAAAGTGTCCTTTAGTCTAAGGGTCCAGGAAACAAGTACGTAGGACTTCGAGGGTTGTCTCTTAACGGATTCCCTGTTATTTCTACAGCCCATTGAGTTTGATATGACTCAATAAGGCTACAGTAAAGAACCTCAGTGACCCAGCAAGAGAAAGCCACTATTGTCTGAGAGTGATGATGTCACCCTGCTGGAATTCTTTCCTCTCTCATCCATGACCGTAGGGCAGGAAGAGCCTGATAAAGGCTGTCAAGCCTACTCTCATCAACTGGCAGGGTTAAAAAAGGCACAAACATGTTGAAGACATTATTTTCAAGCGGAAGTTGATTTTGGGCCTAATGCTGAAAACAGATATGCAAATTGCAAAGCCATAAAACACATTTACCTCAACGCACCATAAATCCTTCGTTGCCTGTCAACATATTAAACCATCTTTATTGATTATACAGTTTTAGTTGCTCAACTAGACTTCTACCCTAAGCTCCTATTCTTTAAAAAAAACTTTTCGGTTTTATCCCATGCTTTGTGCATATAGGGGTAATTCCGTGGGAAGGTCAACCTACCGTAAGCGGGTACAAATAAAGTTAGGCATTTCCAAATTAAACCATGGTCATGATTATCCTTAAGGTCTATATGTTGCAGTTCATTTTTTTGACCAGTTTAACTAGGAAATTGCATACATCTTCACCATTACAGAGTAGGAGGCTTAAAAAATGTTTTTAGGCATTCATATTTCATGGCTTTTAGAAAGCGCTCACAGAGCTTGGTTTTTCCACTCACAACTGTCCCCCAGTGTTAGTTATGAATATGAGGTGTTCATGAAGCAATAAAGAAAAAATGTAAGTGTCTTGAGTTGTGTTCTACTGTCTTGTAAATATATGATATTGTCACGATACTTAGGTGCCCATATGATATGTTTTGCGAATCTCACAATTCTACATATATTGCGAGTCGATACTGTGATTTTATTGCGATTTCACAGTCCAAACATATTGCTTACCATATGTTTGCTGCAGACGGACAAGAGACAGCCATGAGAAAACGAGTTGATGTAAATAAAAAAAGTGCTGAAAACAAATTGGCTCTCTATTTCAAAAAGAAGATAGAGAACAAGCTATGAAGGAAATACATTGACATTTTGGTTCAGGTACAGTCAACTAGCGCAAAAATAATATTGCGATAGTCAAAACGATACAGTATATCGTCAAAAATATTCTCGATATGTAACTGCATCAATTTTCCCCATCACTATTGATATGATATCTTGGCTTCAGAAGATTTTGCATTCACCAGATTTAGTGTGCTGGTTCTGGAAATTGTTAATATCTTGAACATTTTTGATATCTTGAAAATGTATGTGTTCTAGCTAAGATTCTCTTGCCAAATATATGCTGAAATGCATTTCTCATACATGGCAGTACTGTTTTTAGACAAAAAGATCAACAATCTGTAAAAAGGCCTGGAGTGTCTTTTCAACTGAAAGCCCCCCAAAATATAGACTTCATTCAGTGTCCAGAAAAGTGGAATGGCAGTATAGGCACATGTACAGGGAACTGCCAAAATAAAGGAAACACTTGAGTAAATGTTGGATACAAATTATATTGAGAAAGAAAAAGATAATGTATTAGGTTGTGGTGCCTGGCCTTGTACACTATATTCAGACTGCCTGTAATTATACAATCCTGAGGTACTATGCCTTCAGCTGACATTTTGAAATTCAAAATGTCATATGCTTTATGATAGATTTGATCCAAGAAATCTTTAAGATTTGAATGTCTATTTAAGACAACCATAACGGAGGGCGTAACATCCCTAACGGAGGGCGTAACATCCCTAACGGAGGGCGTAACATCCCTAACGGAGGGCGTAACATCCCCTAACGGAGGGCGTAACATCCCCTAACGGAGGGCGATTCAAATGTCATATGCTTTATGATTAGATTTGAATCCAAGAAATCTTAAGATTGAATGTCTATTTAAGGAACAACCATAACGGGGGGCGTAACATCCCTAAACGGAGGGCGTAACATCCCAACGGGAGGGCGTTAACATCCGCTTGAACGGGAGGCGTAACAGCTGCCACCTAACGGAGGGCGTAACATCCCCCTAAGGAGGCGTAACAGTTCCGGCCTAACGGAGGCGTTAACATCCCCTAACGGAGGGCGTAAATCCCTAACGGAGAGCGTAACATCCCTAACTGGGAGAGTCGTAACATCCCTAAGGCGAGCCGTAACATCCCTAAACGGAGGCCCGTAAAATCCCTAACGAGGGGCGTAGCATCCTAAAGGAGGGGCCTGGGATAATCATACTGAGCGATAACACCATAACGAGCGCGTAACAATCATAACGGAGCGCGTAACATGTCCTGATTAACGGAGCACGTAACATCCATAACGGAGGCTATCCCTAGGAGGCGTAAACATCCATACGGAGGGCGTAACATCCATAACGCGAGGGGCGTAATCCTAAGGGTATACATCCATAACGGGCGCGTAACATCCTAATGAGCGACCTAAGAGGCTAACATCCATAAGAGGCCGTAACATCCCTAAAAGGAGGCGACTCGAGGTAACATCCCATAACGGGGCGTAACATTCCCTAACGGAGGCGTAACATCCATAACGGAGGCGTACATCCCTAAAGGAGGGCGAAATTACGACGGCGTAACATTCCCTAGGAAGGGCGTACTCAACGGGCGTAACATCCGATAATCGGAGGGCGTAACAATCCATAACGGTGGCGC
>NC_036867.1:34828426-34857594 GCF_002910315.2 Salvelinus sp. IW2-2015 | reverse complement strand
GCGTAACATCCATAACGGAGCGCGTAACATCCATAACGGAGGGCGTAACATCCCTAAAGGAGGGCGTAACATCCATAACGGAGGGCGTAACATCCCTAAAGGAGGGCGTAACATCCATAACGGAGGGCGTAACATCCCTAACGGAGGGCATAACATCCATAATGGCCGTTTTTCCTCTCTGAAGCAAACATGGAAATTACAATCTTTTCAAAATCATAATTTTTGTGTTCAGACTTTCCTTCGCAATGGCTATCCATGTTTTGACCTGAGACGTACAAACTCAGCTAGGTTGTCGTCTTGTTCCATCACTGCTCTGCTCTGTCTGCTCACACCCTGTTCAGCTCGGTGTGCAGTGGAACGCCAGCATAGTGCCGTGGTAAGTTCTTCAAGAGATGTAATATTTCATAAAAAGGCAACAGATCATTGTAAGCGTAAATAGAACATTGCCCACACCTTAATCATTGTCAAAACAACATGGAGAAATAACTATATTGCGTTTTCTTCTCAGAAGATGGAGACAAGCTGTCCGAGGCTTATTCAGGCGGGTTTGGAAGATCGTGACCTGCTCTGGCATCTCAGAAGAAGAGAACTGAGACAGAAGGTCAAGATCTCACGCACACGTCTACAAAAATTACAATTTCTTATTATGCGTCTTGTGTATATTGTGCATTTCCACAAATATAATACTGAACTGAGAGGAAGGTTAAGCAAGTATTACTTAATAATAACTTTGAAGTCTTTTAATAGATCATTAGGGCACAAAGCATGTATTAACCAATAGCAGAGAGTGCTTATGGAGGTCAGGAGAGCAGGGATTACCCTAGAGGGGATAGGACCAGGAGGCTGGGGAGGACGTGGACCAGTTTTCAGTGTAATTGCATAAATGTGCAGCAGGGTCGAAGCTGCCTGTAGCGGGTAGAGAGAGATTCCTAACGGGTTTAACCAGGCCCAACTCAGCCAATTCCTTCATCTCTGTCTCACCCAGCTCTGTAATCCAATTTGAGGATCCTTTTCATTCGTCTGAGAACCAGGAGAGAAGGGGAGGAGAGGGGAAGACTAAGAGAAAGATGGGGGGGAAGGTCAGAGAGAAGGATGGGGCGAGTAATACAAAGGGAGAGAGAGGGGGCAGAAAGACCGAGGGAGAAAGGAAGAGTGATGTCTTTCATTAGAGAAAGGAGGACCAATGATGATATATGTGAAGACCAGGAGAGAGACTGGAAGAGAGGTTCGTCATCATGCTACTGTGTGACTCAGTATGAGAGCAGCAGAGTGCTATAAAGACAATGACCTCAAACGGGAAACCTGTGGACCCAGACGGGGCTGCAGTGCAGAACTTCCAGTACCGACTGGGTTAGAGGCTATAGGAGCAGGCAGTGCAGAGCTTCCAGTACGGACTGTGTTTTAGAGGCTATAGGGAGCAGGGCAGTGCAGAACTTCCAGTACCGACTGGGTTAGAGGCTATAGGAGCAGGCAGTGCAGAGCTTCCAGTACGGACTGGGTTAGAGGCTATAGGAGCAGCAGTGCAGAACTTCCAGTACCGACTGGGTTAGAGGCTATAGGGCAGGCAGTGCAGAGCTTCCAGTACGACTGGGTTAGAGGCTATAGGAGCAGGCAGTGCAGACTTCCAGTACGGACTGGGTTAGAGGCTATAGGAGCAGGCAGTGCAGAGCTTCCAGTACCGACTGGTAGAGGCTATAGGAGCAGGCCAGTGCAGAGCTTCCAGTACGGACTGGTTAGAGCTATAGGAGCAGGCAGTGCAGGACTTCCAGTACGGACTGGGTTAGAGCTATAGAGCAGGCAGTGCAGAGCTTCCAGTACCGACTGGGTTAGAGGCTATA
Organism: Salvelinus sp. IW2-2015; assembly: GCF_002910315.2. NCBI lineage: Eukaryota > Metazoa > Chordata > Actinopteri > Salmoniformes > Salmonidae > Salvelinus > Salvelinus sp. IW2-2015. The sequence continues at coordinate 34,855,756 of NC_036867.1, read as the reverse complement.
GGAGCAGGCAGTGCAGAGCTTCCAGTACGGACTGGGTTAGAGGCTATAGGAGCAGGCAGTGCAGAGCTTTCCAGTACGGACTGGGTTAGAGCTATAGGAGCAGGCAGTGCAGAGCTTCCAGTACGACTGGGTTAGAGGCTATAGGAGCAGGCAGTGCAGAGCTTCCAGTACCGACTGGGTTAGAGGCTATAGGAGCAGGCAGTGCAGTGCTTCCAGTACCGACTGGGTTAGAGGCTATAGGAGCAGGCAGTGCAGAGCTTCCAGTACCGACTGGGTTTAGAGGCTATAGGAGCAGGCAGTGCAGAGCTTCCAGTACCGACTGGGTTAGAGGCTATAGGAGCAGGCAGTGCAGAGCTTCCAGTACGGACTGGGTTAGAGGCTATAGGAGCAGGCAGTGCAGAGCTTCCAGTACCGACTGGGTTAGAGGCTATAGGAGCAGGCAGTGCAGAGCTTCCAGTACCGACTGGGTTGGGGGCTATAGGAGCAGGCAGTGCAGAGCTTCCAGTACGGACTGGTTAGAGGCTATAGGAGCAGGGTGCAGAGCTTCCAGTACGACTGGATTAGAGGCTATAGGAGCAGGCAGTGCAGAGCTTCCAGTACGGACTGGGTTAGAGGCTATAGGAGCAGGCCAGTGCAGAGCTTCCAGTACCGACTGGGTTAGAGGCTATAGGAGCAGGCAGTGCAGAGCTTCCAGTACCGACTGGGTTAGAGGCTATAGGAGCAGGCAGTGCAGAGCTTCCAGTACCACTGGGTTGGGGGCTATAGGAGCAGCAGTGCAGAGCTTCCAGTACGGACTGGGTTAGAGGCTATAGGAGCAGGCAGTGCAAGCTTTCCAGTACGGACTGGATAGAGGCTATAGGGAGCAGGCAGTGCAGAGCTTCCAGTACGGACTGGGTTAGAGGCTATAGGAGCAGGCAGTGCAGAGCTTCCAGTACGGACTTGTTAGAGGCTATAGAGGAGCAGGCAGTGCAGAGCTTCCAGTTACGGACTGGGTTAGAGCTATAGGAGCAGGCAGTGCAGAGCTTCAGTACCGACTGGGTTAGAGTCTATAGGAGCAGGCAGTGCAGAGCTTCCAGTACCGACTGGTTAGAGTCTATAGGAGGCAGGCAGTGCAGTGCTTCCAGTACGGACTGGGTAGAGGCTATAGGAGCAGGGCAGTGCAGAGCTTCCAGTACCGACTGGGTTGGGGGCTATAGAGCAGGCAGAGCACGCAAGAGGGAGAGTATGTGGATGGAGCGACACAGAGGCTAAGCACGTTCCCCAGTGCATGCTGTGCTCTCCGCTCCCCCTTCGACCCCCTGCTAGCTGGGTGGCGTGTCTCAGCTGCACCTAGGCCTAACCAGCCCTGACAGCAGGGACCACTGCCAGGGTACATGTCATGCCATGCCAAGGGAGGAGGGCAGTAGTGAGAAGTGGGGAACTAATAGACCTCGTGTGTGTGTGTTGTGTGTTGTGTGTGTGTTGTGTGTGTGTGTGTGTGTGTGTGTGTGTTGTGTGTGTGTGTGTGTGTGGTGTGTGTGTGTGTGTGTGGTGTGTGTGTTGTCTGTGTGTTGTGTGTGTGTGCGTGTTTGTGTCAGGGTTTCCGTTAGCCGGTAATAGCTGGCTTTTGGGCGATAATTATTTTTTTACAAAAGCTGAATAAACAAAATTGGCTCCGGCCAATTGTCCGGGAGAAGAAGAAAAAATCCCCATTGTGAAATAATGGTTTTAGCCTATTGATTGATGGAAATACTAGTTAGGGTTGCAAAGGGGCGGAAACTTTCCGGAAATTTCCCGAATGGGAAGTTAAGCCCGGAATTTTGGGAATTTTGCTTTAATTCTTCTTCTTTAAAAAAAGTTTAGCTTATAACAGTGAACCTTTTTTTGTGGGATACACATAAGGCAATTCTAGGTCTTGTGACATATTTTGTTTTAAACTATCCCCAATTCAATGGAATTGCAACCCCCAGCATGCACAGTGCATTCTTCCATCACATGTGCCAGTGCACTCTTCCATCACGTGTACAGCTGATTCTCAAGATCTTGCACACTAATGAGATGCTATTGAGCCCACACTACTACACTGCTTGAGCCAAGGACTGACTATATGCTTTCTGCTAAGTTTTGATTATAATACTGGGTGAGCTGAAATATATTCTATATGACATACATGTTTTTTTGTTAACTAGTAAATAGTAGCCTACAGCAAGTGTGTTTTTAAATAATTTCTAACTTGTTAACAATTTCTGCTAGTTTGTTTTTGCTACCATGTGGGTTTTAGCTTGCTTGAGCCTGCTAACTGAGGAGTGTTAATTCACCTGTTTCCATACATGTTTCATTTTAAAACATTTATCTTACAAAGGAGTTGATTAATCTAACTGCTTAACTATTTATCTGTACATGGAATTGTATTATTATTTTTTTTACTATTTTTTTTCTAATCTTTACAGGAAAATGCCACAGGCACTATCTGGTGTGTGGAGACATTTCACTGCAGCTGATGTAGAAGGAAAAGCTGTGTACATTTACAAATACTGTGCCAAATCATATGTGAAGAATGCAACAAAGATGCAGAATCATCTGGCCAAGTGCATAAAGTTCCCTCAGCGCTCACAACAAGCAACCTCTGACAAAAGTCCCTCTACTTCTATTCAAGGGGAAAATGATGAATCGGACACCTTATCGATAGCAACAGCTCATGGTCCTCCTGGAATCAATTTTTCGACTCAATGGAGGAACATAGTCAGAGAAATGCTGATTAATGTCTTGTTCGAGCTGTGTATGCAACTGGTTCACCTCTGATGCTCACAGGCAATGTGTATTGGAAGAGATTTCTGAACGTTCTTTGCCCAGCATACACCCCTCCAACCAGACATGCTTTATCTACTAATTTGGTGGAGGCAGAGTTCAACATAGTTCAAGTGAAGGTCAAGCAAATCATAGAGAAAACAGACTGTATTGCAATCATCTATGATGGGTGGTCGAATGTTCATGGGCAAGGAATAACTAACTACATCATCTCCACCCCTCAACCAGTATTCTACAAGAGCACAGACACAAGGAACAACAGACACGCCAGTCTCTACATTGCAGATGAGCTGAAGGCAGTCAATGACCTTGGACCAAAGAAGGTATTTGCACTGGTGACAGACAATGCTGCGAACATGAAGGCTGCTTGGGCTAAAGTGGAAGAGTCCTACCCTCACATCACACCCATTGGCTGTGCTGCTCATGCATKGAATCTGCTCCTCAAGGACATCATGGCACTGAAAACAATGGATACACTCTACAAGAGAGCTAAGGAAATGGTTAGGTTTGTGAAGGATCATGAAGTTATAGCAGCAACCTACCTCACCAAGCAAAGTGAGAAGAATAAGAGCACCACATTGAAGCTGCCCAGCAACACCCATTGGGAGGGTGTTGTCATCATGTTTGACAGTCTCCTGCAGGGAAAGGAGTCTCTCCAAGCAATGGCCATATCACAGTCTGCTGATATGGACAGCCCCATCAAGAGGATCCTCCTGGATGATGTATTTTGGGAGAGAGTGGTAAGCAGCCTGAAACCTATAGCAGCAGCCATTGCATGGATTGAGGGAGACAATGCCATCCTGTCTGATGTTCAGACTCTGCTTACAGATGTAAGAGAAGAAATCCGTACTGCCTTGCCCACTTCACAGTTGCTCCAAGCAGAGGAAACTGCAGTTCTGAAATAAATCAAAAAGCGTTAAAGACTTCTGCCTGAAGCCCATACACGCCACAGTGTACATGTTTGACCCCAAGTATGCTGACAAGAGCATCCTGTCTGGTGCAGAGATCAACAAGGCCTATGGTGTCATCACCACCATGTCTCGCCACCTTGGCCTGGATGAGGTCAAAGTTCTTGGTAGTCTGGCGAAGTACACTTCCAAGCAAGGGCTTTGGGATGCAGATGCAATATGGCATCATATCTCATCAGCCACCTGGTGGAAGGGACTTTGTGGATCTGAGGCTCTTTCCCCTGTTGCCTCCATCATCCTCCAAATCCCACCAACATCAGCCGCCTCAGAGCGCAACTGGTCCTTGTTTGGGAACACACACCAAAGCACGGAACTGGCTGACCAATACAAGGGTTGAAAGATTGGTGGCCATCCGGGCAAATGTGAGGCTTTTTGAGCCTGACAATGAGCCATCCTCAACAAGGTTGGAAAGTAACAGTGAAGATGAGGCCTTAGAGTCTGATGTTCAAGAGGTGGACATTGAGGAGGTCCAGGGAGAAGACATGGAAGCCTGAGAGGAAGACAACCAAAGCTTTRGTTTCTAGACTATCATTTTACAGATGTATGTTGAAAACGTTTTAGGGAGATGCGATGGATCATTGGGGATCATTCCAAATTCCCTTTCTTTTGTTGTTCAGTGAAATCATCCCATGTGGAAGAGTCAACTCATTTAATTAAAGTTCCATTTGTAACTACATGTATTCATTTATTTATATTGGAAGGATTTAATTATTTGCAATTATGTCTAAACCTCTAAAGGTTTATGTTTCTGTCTCCATATGATATGGTAAATATATCCAATGCAAAAAAAAACTACATTTAAATGGTATTAATATTAATTTGCATATATTTCCATTAATTCCCATATATTCCCGTTAATTCCCACCTCTGAATATTCCCCAAAATGTGCAACCTGTCACGGATCCCCGGTACTGATGCTCATTCTGTTCACTGGCTTTCTAGGCTTCACTGAACGGGATTCATTATCATCAACCCCGGACTGTCTTGTCTGATTACACACACACCTGGTTCCCATTTCCCCTGGTTAGTATGTTATATATGTTCCCTCTGTCGGTTATAGTTCCCATGTCCGTTGGTGGTGTGAGTACCTATGCGTTGGTGCAGCTGTTAAACTGCGTGCTATATATATTGTGTATTTCGGGTATCGTCCCGTGTCGGTCAACAAGGTTTACCCTCACTCTGTTTGGGTACAGCAGTGTTTTTGTATACGTGTTTGTTTGGGGTGTATTAAAAACCCCTATTGTGTTTTCCTGCGCCTGTCTCCAAAATCCTTTATACAAGCGTGGCACAACCCTAATTCTACTCAATGTAAATACATTTGACTGGTCATGATTCTCGGGTCTACAGGTTAATTTGCATAATTTAGTGGTATTAAATTGGTGCACGTGTACAGTATAATCGTTATGTATCATTTACAGTATACAGTCTGAACGGAACATCTGTCAAAGCTGCTGCTACAGCATGTCAAACAGTAAATGCATAGGCAACGGAATGCAGACTTCCTCAGCGCGTCACATACCACTTTGCAATGAGCTGGAGGCAGTATGCATATTTAAAACCTGAACGTTTTCCTACATATTAGACTTGCTTTAAATTAGCCTAGGCAAAGATCAGACCATATCCGTGGAGGCAATTATTTTATATAAACTTTTTCATTTTCCAGTAGCCAAATGCACAATCCTAGTCATATTAGCAACACATGCTAGTTGCTGCATATTAGATCTCCCCTCTTTCTACATTTCTAAACGGATATTTTCATTTCGGTTACTTGAAACCGCTTGCATGTACGGTGTTTTCCTGCTAATTGCATTGTGGAACGAACATTCGCGAGTAGCCTACTTACTGCCTTGTGCACATTGCTGCGCTTACAATGTGAAGAAATGCTAGTGTATCAACATTATCAACTCAACGTTCTAATCTGTTGCATTAAACGCATAGCTTTTTTCGATGTTTTTCTACTGCTTGTACGAATTTGGAATCTATCATCCCACAACTGTCCCAGAGTCTGTTTGGAATTGGTCATTTCTTTCTCAACTAGCTGACCAATAGAACAGGTCAACTTGTCTACGATGGGGGATAGTAGGTTGACGTAGGTAAGTGATTTTGCTGTTTGTTACTCGTCTTGTTGGCTGAGGAAAAGTACATGTGGACAGTTATTCTAACATCTTGAAAGTGCGCATCAGAATTTGGCTAGAATGACCGCACATTGTTGAATCATATAGACTTGCATGTTCTGTTAATATGAATTACAATGATCTAAAATGTGATTTCTGTCATTCTGTGCACAGTGGGTGGAAGCCCTAATCCGATTACGCACCCAATGCATATGGGTCCGGTAAATTTCTCAAATGTCCGTTAAATTAAAATGCCACCAGTCAAATGTGAAGCCCTGGTGTGTGACTGGAGACAGGTAGTCCCTGAGGTCCACTCTCTCCACTGCTACATTAACTACTCTGTCATCCTCTGATCTCTACTAGGTATCCTACAGCAACCATGTCTGATGGGACACCAGAGTTGAAGTTCAGTCTAAAAAAAAATGATATCCTGGAGGCTTCAAGCACACCACTACTCCCCATACTAATTTTTAACCTATTTGAAACAGCCGCTATTGAGCCACCCATCAACCCCTGCAGATAGCCTAGAAGCCAGCTAAGCTTCTCTGGGCCTCTCCCAACACAGAGATGAACAAATCCTGTCCGAGGGCCACGGAGTCTGCTACCTTTCCTTATTGCCTTTGAATGAGTGCTACATTTACACTTTGCCTGGGAGTAAAAAAAAACTGGAATGTGGTCCTGGAGGACTGGAGTCTGTTGCTGTGCCTCTGTCTGAACACCTGTTCAAACACTGGGCCTACAGCTAGAGTCTACACAGACCAGAACGATGAGACATGCAGAGCCAGAGCTGAACACGGCAGTAGCCCGAAAGGCGGCTTCCATTTTTATTACGGCAACATAATGCTCAGAGCGTGTATGAACAGCAGCCAAAAACACTGACACTGGGGGCAAAGAGAGGGATCATATTACATGTGAAAAAGAGAGAGGGGGGAAATGATAGAAAGAGGGAGAGAAAATATATATATTCTCCATCCATAAAATGTCCATTGAGCATGAGGGAATTGACATTTAGTCAGGCTGAGTAATCCCCATCATCGTCATCATCATAATAAATGTCCTTGGATGTGTCAGGCTGGGATGTGACGAATTAATTTCTGTTCTGCTGTCCAAACGAGTCCACAATCCCGTCGAGGGGCTGACGTGTAGTTGTGGATCTTTAATATGAAGATGCAGATGGTGTAGCAGAATGAGTGTAGGTTACAAAAATCAACACATCTGACATCAAATCACTCCAATTTGAAAAATAAAGACGAATGCTCGCAAATGATCAAAACGTTTTGTTCAAGGCAAAGGGGGGGGACGGGACTCTACGTGAGTGGAATCAGCCGCTAGTCTACAAGTAAACTGTACAATTTACACAAAACAGGACTTGCACCATATCCTGAACGGTCTTGATAAAGGTTTGTCGATTTGGCTTAAGTCTGCGTATTCTTGCTGTGCAGGCCACAGTAGTAGAACGGTGTGCACTAGCTTGTGGCTTCCCAGTCTAGGAGAGATACAGATCTCTCCGGGTTCAGCCATGCTCTGGATCAAAGAGGAGCAGACAGACAGGTGCACTCCGGTGTGCTGCTGCTGCAAGCCGCAGCCTTAAGTGTGGATATGAAGGGTAAGTGTGTGCAGACTGATGTTCAGCACATTAATAAAAGGTTGTTGGCATGAGTGTCAACAGACAAAATAACTACTCTGGGAAGATCCAGAGTCAGCACTCACGTAGGCTAGTCCACTAAAAACTTTCCCTCACGTCCCAAAACGCCGTACTCTAGGGACATGCCTGCTAATGTAGGGAAGGCTAGTCTTGGACACGAACATGGACCCACATATACATAGATCCAGGCACCGATGGAGGTGTTGAGTGGTTCATTACTTTGTGCAGATTGGTCTGCTGCTCTCTGAGCCAGAGACTACGCCAGCACTGAGAGACTCAGTGAAGCATTAGACCAGGTCTAATTGGACGGTAAAATGCATTCTCTATCGTTCTCACGTGGTTGAAAGTCTATAGGCTCTTATAGATTGATATCATGCTACAGATTTAAAAATRGTTGTTTTATTTGACATTCATGCGAATACAAATTTAAGTGTAGGCTATTTCAGTGCTGGCTTACAGTGACTGAACTGGAAGCTGTCTCTATACTCACTGCTGCACCATGAACACTGCTCCCAAACTGCACTTCCCTAAGAAAGACAGATGAGCGGCTGGGTTCAGACTCAGAATCACTACATTTCCCCATGCAGTTGAGACCCGGAGACCAGCCTGTTTTAAAGAATGAGGAATAAGTAATGTGATAATCCAAAAGCATTCAGTTCCACTCAGACCACAGTACCATGTTGAATGGCTTTTTTTAAAGGTCAACGTTTGTACTACAGCATTACAGGTTCTATCCTTCCATCTTTTTTCCCTCTCTCTCCCTCCCTGCGGAGCAATTTCTTAATTGAAGTGAGGTTCGGTTTGGCTTTTATAACCCATAAATGTCTCTGAGCACTCCCATTTGCCTTTCTCAGTTGTAGTCTATTAAAGATATGGATCTCACTACCAGCTGTAATAGGAAGGTCTTATCTGTTGTTCTCGGTTCTCGCCGATTCGCTTTGAATTTTTAAAGCCTGTCCTTGAATAAGAGGAAGGCCAAAGACTGCAAATCAACAGATGCATTGTCTGATTCTAATTGTTGTTTTTTTTATTCATAATTTTCCTTTAGGGGCTACATTGTGGTGTTTTGTAATATTAGTTTGTCGAAGCTGTTTCATCAGACACAGCCAACATATCTCAACACTAGGCTGGTTCAAGACAATTTCTATTTAACTAGGCAAGTCAGTTAAGAACACATTCTTATTGACAATGACGGCCTACCCCGGCCAAACCCTAATCCAGACGACGCTGGGCCAATTGTGCGTCGCCCTATGGGACTCCCAATCATGGCCGGTTGTGATACAGCCTGGAATCGAACCAGGGCCTGTAGTGATGCCTTTAGCACTGAGATGCAGTGCCTTAGACCACTGCGCCACTCGCAGACTGACGACTGTTTTTGTTGCTTTTTAGTGTCCCTGTCTATCTGTCAGCACCTGCCTGGTTAACACTAGTCTGTAGAGGCTGTTTGTGTTATGACAGCTCCCATGGTGCTCTTTGGACCTGGGGTCACGAGGTCATGTCTCTGACTTCCTGGGTGCAGAGGTCCCCTTGTGTTGCTGCCAGTCACTTCCTGTCTCCCCAGGGTCGTCTCCTCCCCTCCTCCGATGAATCCCTTCCCTCCAGGGTCAAGTCTTTCCCAGCAGCTGGTCCACAGCAGACCGGAGTCACATGGTTGACCCTGGGCCAAGAGAGCACAGTGCAAACTGACACCACGGCACTGTTTACACAGGCAGCCCAATTTGGATATTTTTTCCCACTAATTGGTCTTTTGACCAATCCCATATCTTTACACATCAGATCTGATTGGTGAAATGGCCAATCAGAAGAAAAAAAAATTGGGCTTGGGCCGCCTAAATGCAGCCCGCTAGTATCAGAAGAGAGACCAGAAGAGGCTGGCTGACACACATTGGCTGCTATAGGGCCAGGCCTATCCCATGTTGGCACAACTGTGGTCTAAAACTCAAGCATACACACTTTCATTAGACCTCTATCGTAATATCGAAGAGGCACAGAACTGAAAAGAGCCCGAGATGATTCGACATATTTCTACATCTATTATCTCAAAAGAAACAGAAGGATACTAAGTGCATTAATAGCTTTGCTTGACACAGAAAGAAACACAGTTTGATCTCAGTAAGTGTTGGGGAATGTTCACTTGCCTGCTTCCTTAATGACAAAGATCCTTTGGTGGGAATGAAAAGCATTGCTGCCAAGAGGCAAATCAATTCTAAAGCTGAGGACATTTGTTTGCATGCCAGCCAGCCGCCAGCTCCTCTGTGATCAATCTCACTGTGCCTTGTGTTGATTTTACAACCCAGCCGATGCCATTTCCCTCAACCACAATAGAATGGACAGTGTTCCAGCTCGTTTGAGGAACAGAATGTCTGTATCATTGTACAGTACTGTTAAAACCGCTGCCAAACCCAAATAAGTTGACCTTGGACTCTGTCTTATATCGTGCTCTAGGGTAGCGGAGGGGAAGGAGGATTCTCTCCATCTCTGTCTCCATCTCTGTCTCCCACTCAGAGTCACAGCACTCCTATGATTTCTTTACACCGGGGACCAAAAAACCAAGACCAACAGTTTTTCATGACCATGTGGCCTTATAGTTGCTAAAAGAGGGCTAATCCGGCTATACCTTGAAGTTGAAAGCAGCAGTATCCCCTTAAAAGGTGGTAATCCAGTGACATAAAGGGAGTTTACTGTTATTCCACTGTGAGGCTTAACAAGCATAAGCCATTCAAATTGCCACTGTGACTGTGGAGAAATGATTTTACACAAAGAACAGAACAAATATATAAACAACGTGTCAAGTGTTGTGTCCCATGTTTCATGAGCTGAAATAAAAGATCACAGAAATGTTCCATAGACACAAAAAAAACGTATTTCTCATCCCTGTTGGTGAGCATTTCTCCATTGCCAAGATAATATGCCATACCAGGCATGTGGATGGATTAAGAAGCTATTTAAACAGCATTATCATTACACAAGTGCATTTTGTGGTGGGGACAATAAAAGGCCACTAAAATGGTATGCTTGACTGCAGGAATATCCACCAGAGCTGTTACCAGAGAATTGAATGTTCATTTCTCTACCATAAGCCGCCTACAACGTTGGTTTAGAGAATTTGGCAGTATGTCCAACCGGCCTCACACATGTAACCACGCCACACCAGGACCTCCACATCAGACTTCTTCACCTGCCTGATCGTCTGAGACCAGTTAATTGGATAGCTGATTAAACTGTGGGTTTGCACAACCAAAGAATTTCTGCACAAACTGTCAGAAACCATCTCAGGAAAACTCATCCGCGTGCTCCTTGTCCTCACCAGGGACTTGACCTGACTGCAGTTTGGCGTCGTAACCGACTTCAGTGGGCAAAAACTCACCTTCAATAGCCACTTGCAAGCTGGACAAGTGTGTTCTTAACTTAATAATCCTGGTTTCAACTGTACCAGGCAGATGGCAAACAGTGTGTATGGCGTGTGGGCGAGCAGTTTGCTTATGTCAACGTTGTGAACAGAGTGCCCCATGGTGGTGGTTGGGTTTTGTTCTGGGCAAGGAATAAGCTATGGACAACAAACACAATTGCATTTTAACCTCGGCAATTTGAATGCACAGAGATACCGTAATGAGATCCTGAGGCCCATTGTCGTGCCATACCTCACCAAGTTTTCTTCCAGCTTGACCCACTTAACTATAGCCTGGTTCCAGATCTGTTTGTGTGTTTGGCTTTACAATGACCATACGTGAGTTGGCAAGACAGCACAAACAGATCTGGGACCATCAGGCTGCCATTAACCAGGGCTGCACTATATGGGCAAATAATCAAATTGTGATTTCGATCAAAACACTTGGATGAACTGTTGTAATCATATAAATAAAATGAGTTTTCTGATTCTATGGTTGGTGTTGTTTGGCATGACAACTAAATGACAAAGCCAGGTACAGTAGAAGTTTATGTGACAGGGTAAGAACCAAAGTGTTGGTCAGAGTGTTACAGGGTAGGAACCAAAGTGTTTGGTCAGAGTTTCCCAGGGGACCCTTATTATATTTGAATGTTACATTCATGGCGCATAAAACAATTGCAGCCTCATGCGATATGGATATTGCACATGTCAATATTGCAATTTCAATTAATTGCGCAACCCTAAATGGTAAGCATCACTTCATTTCACTATTAGCCTGCAAAATGTTCATTTATGTAAGAGATGGAGTGCATAGGAGCCTATCAGACCCCAATGATGTTGACGAGTCCCACATTTCAGATTTCACCAGAGCCATTTGAGGACATGTGAAAACCTCGGTGGCTCTGAGAAAACAGCCATTTAATCCCAAACATATCTCTGCAGGCAGCTGTTGGAAGATTAGCATTGACAAACCACAGTGTGTGTAGCCTGTTGGGATGAGAGAAACAGTTAGGAGGATTGTATGGTAAAAATAGAATGGAKGTCAGGGGTCATAGTGTTGAGGAGAGACAGGGGAGTCCCAGTGGCTGTCAGAACCATGTAGGCTCCTCAATAAAAAAAAGAAACACCGTTTTGGAAGTTTAAAAAAAGTTTTTTTTCCAAGACGGAAAAAAAAAACAAAGAAGAAGAGAACAAACATGTCCATGCTGACCCTGTGTGAAAAATCATCCAAGTTTTACTGCCAGGGCTCCAAGTACAAAGAAGAAAGGATGTAAAAACAGCTACAGTCAGTGGGTGSTTGGCCAAAAATCCTCACCCCCCCATCTCTTTCCTCTCCTCCTCACCATCCTCCCCTTTTTGCTTTCCCTGAATGCCCCGGAGTGTTCGTCTTTGATCTGAAGGAGCTGCCCGCAACTTGTGACGCACAGAGCATTATTGGCTCTGTAGTACCTCATGCTCCCTATAACTGTCCTTCCTCAGTCTAACTCTCCTCTCCGACACGGACGCAGGCAGAACTCATAAGCACAGCACTCATAAGCACAGTGTCCGGAGGTTGAGGATGGAGGAACCGAAAGCAAGATGGCACAGCAGAGGTGTGGAGTGATGAGGATCGTAGGGAGGACTACTGCTACTCTTGAATTATTATTGAAATGTGGTGTGCTTCACCGCTTCACCCAAGCGGGTGCTTCATTTTGGTAATAGTGAAGGAGTAGCTAGCATAGACCTACTCCGGAGTCCATGAACTGCAGTGGCTRARCTCAAACTTCAACCGAGTCACACAGAGGGGAGGGACAGCGAGACACCTTGATGACACAGACCAGCTTTGCTTGCTCCTCCCCCTTATGACCACTTTCCTCCGATGACCGCTCAAGCCAGGAACTTTCCTGACCCTCTCATGACCTTCCATCTCATGAATGATGTTTTCTCTAAATTGCTTGTCTTTTTTTGTTGCTTTAAAATGCTTTGAGATTTTAATGAATAGCACTTTTATTATTATTATTATTATAATAAACAGAGCCTTGCACAGTCAATGTTATTTACCCTCAATGCCAGGGTAAATGTACCCTCTGTCTCTCTCTCCCTCCCTCCACACTGTGTGCGACTCTGACCCCAGTACCACAGCAACGTCATTAAAATAACTCCGTCAAAGCTGCTGCTGCATTTTTATGACTAAAACAGGTCTGTTTTGGAAGAGTTTTTTTGTTGTTGCCATAACTCAACACTACATAAATGATTGATCATATATTGATGTGGTTCTGGAGACTTTCAACTTCTCCAGGCATTGCAGAATTATGTTTCTGTAGCACTCCGGACTTCACCTGGCTCGTGGTCTGAGCTAGAAGAGGATATACAAGGTCTAAATACATGTGGCGATGAAAAGTGAACGAACCAGTTAGAATTATTAATACATTGTACTTGAGAGGAAAAACTCATTTAATACAAAATCCTTCAAAACTTTACTTAAAAGCCTACTTTTTTTTTTACCTCAGAGCTTATCGACTTCGTCCAAGGCTCCTTAAGTCGTCTTCTGCTCAGTTTAACAGGGATTAATGGATATGGTACCGCTGCCCTTCGTGATGATAAAGCCCAACCATTACTACTCTGGGTTATGTAGATGACTGCGGTATTCCACCACATTCAAATCAGGCTCCTGCAACATAGGGGAGAGCAATCGGTGTGCTCCTTCCACACACAATAGGAACGCACATATACCGTGGACATGCACACGCACGTCGATTGAAAGAGCAAAGGAAATGGCCCCTTAATTCATCAAAACCCTGAACACAAAGTGTGTGCACGGTCTCTCTCTCTCTCAGCAGCATGTGCTTCCAGTGCTCCCTCTCTTCCCCTGAACGTCTAGGCCGACGTCTGGTTTCAGTTAGCGCTCACAAAAATGACCCGCTGCAGTAGCAGCTAGCTGAGCACCAGTCAAAACAACTGGGCCCTCYTCCTCCAGATGACCTTGACTACAGGCTCTCATTCATTCATTCATTCATTCTCTACTGTACAGTTGAACAATTCACTCATCTGGGCCACGACCTAGTTGCAATTCTAAGCCACAGACCTTGAATGCACCACTCCTCAGGGGGAGAAAAAGGAGAACTTGCACGCACCCTTTGGCCCCTGCTTTAAAAGGGGATATGTCTCCTGTCCTTGCATGTACACAGATAAGCTAGTGGTCAGTACTCCTTTTTGAAATGTCAGCGTATTTCCCTACGACTCAAAGCATCTGCATGTTTAATCCACACGGACGMCATTTAAAAGTAGATCAGACCACGGCCAGATCATTACTGTGCCTACAGACAGACAGTTGAGGTGGCCTACGAGATTGCAGATCGTGACTATCAGGGAGATACATGGCCAATGGCAGCCAGGGACATAATGAAACACTCCATAGAACATTCACTTRTTGTGAACATACAGCCATTTACAAGYAAGGACCGGGGGGAGCCGGGGCCCGTCGGCAGGCAATAATTASCCTGAGAGAGACTGGCACGGGTACAGCAGTATTCTTTTCAGGCCCATCACAATAAATCCCTAGCCTAGCCCAAAGATGGGCTGTTGTGCAATAAAACAAGCATCTCCCGTGAGATTATATGGCAGGCATGTGTGTGCGCTGTCAGCAGATCCAGAGCTTCACACAACATCTCTCAAAATGCAGCTGTTCTACCGAAAACATGACCGAACACCAAAGTGGCAGAAGCTAGGCCAATCCTAACTGTTCCCAGAAGCTAGGCCAATCCTAACTGTTCCCAGATGCTAGGCCAATCCTAACTGTTCCCAGAAGCTAGGCCAATCGTAACTGTTCCCAGAAGCTAGGCCAATCAGTAATGTTTTACAGAAGTAGGCCATGTAAATGTTCCGGCAGATGTAGCTTAGAGACAATTACGTTAATAACATAGTTACCACGAGCTTAGGGCGCTATACTGCGTACGTATACTGTTAGAAGCAGGCCAATCGTACTGTTCCCAGAAGCTAGGCCAATCGTAAGTGTTCCCAGAAGCTTAGGCAATCGATACTGTTCCCAGAAGCTGGGAATCGTAACTGTTCCAGAAGCTGGCAATCGTAAATGTTCCCAAGAAGCTAGGCAATCTTAACTTTTTGTTCCCTCCTTATCTTGTGATTCCGCAACAGATTTGAATCACATTAGAATGCTATTAGTTCTATTTGAGCAATTGCTGATTGTTAATTGGAGTAATAATTGGTTTAATCTGACAATCCAACTACTATGCCGAAACAGACGGACAGAAGACAGTCTTTCTACACCCATAGAATGGGGCTCCCGAGTGGCGCAGCGGTCTAAGGCACTGCGGCGTCACTACAGTCCCTGGTTCAAATCCAGGCTGAATCACATCCGGCCGTGATTGGGAGTCCCATAGGGCGTCTCACAATCGGCCCAGCGTCGTCCGGTTTTGGCCGGGGTAGGCCGTCATTGTAAATAAGAATTTGTTCTTAACTGACTTGCCTAGTTAAATAAAGGTTAAATAAAAAAATTGAAAAGAACATTCCAGCATTACTCTTCTCATTACTTAATATAAGAGAAAGAGAGAGAGGTTTTTCTTAACTACCAGGTTCATTCCCCAATCTCATTAAAGGATAGAACTCAAAATGTAGGCCTCTGCTCTGCCCCCTCTCAGATTCATCATTACCTCCTCCTTCCTTTTCAATTACTGTAGATTCTGCCCCAGAGAGTGAGCCATGTTTATCCTGGCTAAGGACGTCAATTTTGGATTTCTTTTAATGACAAGTTTTTGGTCATTTTTCCTCTCCGTCTTTCTCTCTCTGCCTCTTTCTAACACTCTCCCACTCACAATGTCTGTTCTGGAAAAGGTTGTGTCGTCCAAGTGAATACGATTTGTTGCCTGCAACTTGCCTGCCTTATTCTTGACGAAAAAGTAGCCTGTGTGAGATATCACTTTAAGCAGATAGGCTCCACTAGGCTAAACACTAAAAACTTGTGACTCAGTTTCTGTCCGTCTGTTTGCTCGGTGTTCCTAATACGACTAGTGTCACACTGTTGCCCCAGAGCAACATAGGGAGGTTATGGGGAGGTGAAGAGGTGGTCTTACTCTGTGTCGTTAGCAAGACAGTCACAACTGTAACATTCAGGCCTCAAGAATTTACAATGATGTTTGTCCCCTCAAGCTAATATCTCACTGCTCAATATCACACATCACAACCCCGCACAATACAACACAACCCCGCACAACATCACACAACCCCACATCACAGCCCTACACAACATCACCACACAACATCACACAACCCCACATCACAGCCCTACACAACCCCGCACAACATCACCACACAACCCCGCACAACATACCAAACCCAGGACAACATACAACAACCCGACAACATCACCGCATCATACCCCCCGCAAAACAATCACCCGGACAACATTTACAACACTCACCCACACAACGACAAATACCATCAACCACCCGCACAACATAACACACAACATCAATCAACAATCACACACAACGATACCACACAAACACCGGCACAATCAAACACAACCTGCAAATACCACACAACCGACATCCAGATGCTCACCCACACCCCACAACCCATCACAGCCTACACAATACCACAACAACCCGACAAATCACAACTCCAAACCGCACAGCCATCACCCCCAACCCGCACAAATCCACAAACACTCAACCCACTACCCCAACCCGGCAACACATCACAAAGCAACATACCACCACACATAGAAACACCCGCACAACCATCACAACCATCACTCGACTAACTCACACACAAAATCACCAACAACGCAACTCACACACATAGCAACAAAAGAAATCACAACCAACCCGACAAATCCACAACCAAGACAAATAACAACAACATCAGCAACAAATCATCACACCAACTCACGACAACCCCGACACATCACCCAAACCCGCAACAAAGCATCACCACACAACCACCGTACAAATCCCACACAATCACCACCACACACCCAGCACAACATACCACAACATCACAACAACCGCACACATCACCACATAACCCCGCACAATATAAATGTTATTTCCGCAATGTTTTCCTCACTAGTTGAACAATAGGTCCAGGTTGATGTGAAATGTTCCAAAAACGGGGAGAGAGAATAGAGAGAGAGTACAGATAATTGGAGGCAGAAGAGGCAGCCTGACAAAGGGAGCAGAATTAAGTGTATACAAGCGGAGGGACACACCTAACACACGTTGCTACTTATTACAGAGAGGAACGTAAACAGTGATAATTAAATGCGCTATTGGCTGACAGGGCCAGGGGACATATCAACGAGTTAAACACAGTTGCTCTCAGCCTATAAAAGTAAATTCAACTCAAGAAAATTTATTTCCAATTACTCAGATGATGTGTTTGTATCTTTCTATTTTCTTTTGATATTTTAAGCATAGCCTAATTACATTAGAGTTTTGGTAGTAGCCAATTCTTAAGCGAAATAAGGAGTTTTTCATTAAAAGAGATCACACTGGTCATTAATTGTTATTTCAAAGAGAATAAGATTAGCATGGCATGTTATTAGCATATTGCTCGTGATTTACGCTCCTTCAGTAGTCGTATGGAACAGGGAGCTGCTGTTATGCTGCTGAGTGGGAGGCAGTGCTGGGAGTATATACATCGTGGCCCTCACGGTACCCACACAGTGACGGCCTGGTTTGTTACATCTGCATCAGAGGGTAAACTAGAGTGCAGGAAGAGTCACGGCACAGAGAGAGGAGAGACAGAGAGACGGAGAGAGACGACAGAGAGAGAGACAGAGAGAGAGAACAGAGAGAGAGACAGAGAGAGACAGGACGAGACAGAGACAGAGACAGAGACAGAGAGAACAGAGAGAGCAGAGAGAGAGACCAGAGACAGACGAGAAGAGACAGAGACAGAGCAGAGAGACAGAGAGAGAGAAGCAGAGAGAGAGACAGAGAGAGAGACAGAGAGAGAGACGAAGAGAGAAGAGAGAGAGACAGAGAGAGCAGAGAGAGCAGAGAGGAGAGACAGACAAGAGAAGACGAGACAGAGACAGACAGAGACAGAGAAAGAGAACAGAGAGAGACAGAGAGAGACAGAGAGAGACAGACGAGAAAGAGACAGAGAGAGAGACAGAGCGGAGACAGAGACAGAGAGACTGAGAGAGAGAGAGAGCAGAGAAGAGAGAGAGAGAGAAAAAGAGAGAGAGAAGAGAAAGACAGAGAGAGAACAGAGAGAGAGAGAGACAGAGAGAGACAGAGAGAGACAGAGAAGAGAGAGAGACGAGAGACAGACAGAGAGACAGAAGACAGACAGACAGACAGACAGACAGACAGACAGACAGAAGACAGACGAGACGAGAGACAGACAGAGAAGAGAGAGACAGACAGAGAGAGAGAGACGAGAGACGAGAGAGAGACAGAGCAGAGACAGAGAGAGACAGACAGAGACAGAGAGAGACAGACAGAGACAGAGAGAGACGACAGAGAGAGAGAGACGAGACGGACAGGAGAGAGAGACAGAGACAGAGAGAGGAGACAGAAGAGAGACACAGAGAGACAGACAGAGACGACAGACAGACAGACAGACAGAGACAGACAGATAGAGAGACAGAGAGAGACAGAAAGAGCAGAGAGAGAGAGAGAAGATGACCTGGTGCTGCTGTCTCCCACTAAAGAGGGGTTACAGCAACACCTAGATCATCTTCACAGGTTCTGTCAGACTTGGGCTCTGACCGTTAACCTAAAAAAAACATATAAATGATATTCCAAAAAAGGTCCGGAAATAAGGATGACAAATATAAATTCCTATTTGGACACAGTTCTATTAGAAACACACCAAAACTACACATATCTAGGACTAATATCAGCAACACAGGTAGCTTTCACATGGCTGTGAATGAGCTGAGAGACAAAGCAAGAAGAGCATTCTATGCCTTAAAAGGAACATCAAATTGAAATTCCAATTAGAATCTGGCTCAAATTTTTAATCAGTTTATAGAACCAATTGCTCTATATGGCAGTGAGTATGGGTCCACTCTCTAATAATGAATTTACTAAATGGGACAAACATCCAATTGAAGTTTGCGCATGCAGAGTTTTGCAAGACTGTATTGCAAGTACAAAGAAAAACTCCAAATAACGCATGTAGGGCAGAATTGGGCCAATATCCCCTCCTCATTCGAATAGAAAAAAGCAGCATCAAATTTACAACCATCTAAAAACAAGTAACCCTAAACATTCCATCACACAGCTCTACAATGTCAAGAGATGAAACCAGAGAAGAGTCCCTCAGCCAGCTGGTTCTGAGGCTCAGTTCACCAACCCAAACCAACCCACAGAGCCTGGGACAGCCTCAGAAAATCTGGCCCAACCAAATCATCACAAAACAAAAAAAAAATATATCCTATTGGAAAGACACCACAAAAAATCAAAGTAAACTTCAATGCTATTTGGCTCTAAAAGACAGTACATGGTGGCAGACTATCTGACCACTGTGACTGATAGAAAACTGAGGAAAACATTGACTAGGTACAGACTCAGTGAGCACAGTCTGGCTATAGAGACGGTCGTCACAGACAAACCTGGCTGCCCAGAGAGGACAGGCTGTGCTCACTCTGCTCCAGGGAGAGTAGAGACAGAAGTGCATTTCCTACTACACTGTGACAAATACTCAGACCTAAGAGCATATTTCTTTCCCAAAATTATAATTCAATACAAAGAATTTGAAACTATAAAGATGAGAAAAAATTCAAATATTTATTGGTGAAAAGCCAAAATGTGCAGTTTTGGCAGCCAAATATGTGTCCTCCTGCCACAGCCTGAGGGACAGCCAGTGAAAAATGCAAAGTAATGTTGATAATATTTCCATTTAGCTTAGTTTTGGTTTTTGTCTTTCGTACCAGGTCATGTGTCTTCTCAGTCATGTTGACACTGGTCTACTACTGTTGCTTTAATGTATTGTTGTTCTGATTAATATTGTTGTTGTAGCTGTTATTAATGGTAATCCCATGTCCACTACTACTATTATTATTGCTGTTAGTCCCACCATTTATTTATATATAAATATATATATATTTTGTGTATATATATACATATATATTTTATTTAAATTTTTCGATATGTATACTTTGACAATGTAAGTAATAATAACTTGCCATGTCAATAAAGTCAATTGAATTGAATTGAATTGAGAAGCTGGTCCTGCTACACCCGTTGATCTGGCCTTGGCCCGCAGTGCCAGAGTGAGTGAGGGACGAGTGTGTGTGTGTCTGTGTGACTGCCAACTTACCATCTAGGTCTAATCATCCGACTACGCTCTCTGACAACCCAGCGCCGTCACAGGTGGGAGACGGACTATTCTCCCGAATTCTGAAATAGACGACGGAGCCACACTAAACGGCGGACTGACTCACACATGCACGCGCACCCTCCTACTCACGCTCACGCGGTGTGAGCGAGGAATGATGTCATCTTTGGCCATATCCCCGCTATGCCCAACTTGCTCTCGACAAAGGCCCGAGATCAGATGAAGCATATCGTGGCTTTTAACTGCTGACTGATCGTCAAGCCCTGGTAGAGCAGTAAGACAACCACAACCACAGGCATCCACTGGGCCTTTCAGTGCTGTCAGTTACACAGTCAAGGGCGACAGGTCCTCTAACTAAAAGACATGAAACAATGAATCCTCGGTAATTCAGATGGACGTGCAACAGCATGGACGAATGATGGATGGACGGGTGAGAGATGGAAGGAGAGGAGAGCGGGAGGGAAAGAGCGCGCGCGAGAGAGAAAAAAAGACGAGAGCGAGGGAAAGAGAGAAAGAATGCTTTTAAAAGCCTTATCAGAGCGAGGATGCACACAGTAATTGCGTTCCACTTGATTTGCTCAGAGGGGCCCGATGACACCCACACACGTACACCTCAGAGTGAACCCATCCCGTGGACTCGCTCGCTGCCTGCTGCGTTAAACACTGGTTTTATTCCCTCTGTATGCTAATCTCCGTTATCGCTCTCTGCCAAGCAGGCTGGAGAGCTGAGGGTTTCAAATGAGACCACTTTCAATCAACACATAGTCCATATTTAGACTGGGTCTCTCTCTCTCTCTCGTGTGATCTCCATCTTCCTCCAACAGGTCTAGCAGAGAGCGATGATGAGATCGCGAAGCCACCAGAAATGGAAAATTGTGGGATCCATCATGTTCGCGGAACGGCTCTTTCCAACAGACAAGAACTGACGACATCGGCTGCCGTTCAGACACGGAGATGAAATATGCATGATAGCATGACTGAACAGGCCTATCACATCAGATCAGCTGTCTGGAGGGAACGGGAGGGAAGAGGGACGAGATCTACGACCTAAACAGGAAGGAAGAGGGGTCAAAGGTTACCACAACAGCTAGAGACTGTGCCTCAGGGGCCAAGAAATGTCCCTCTCTCTCCCATAGTATAGTCACGATACAGGAACTACAGGCTCCCTAGGCCTCTCTCTGGAGACTGTCACTGGCTATTGGAGCAGCAAAGACACCTGAACGTGCATATAATATCATATTAACATAGGCCTACATGATAACTAAAACCATAGGGTTAACGGAAGAGGCCTGGGAACCTGTACTTCCTGTGTCGTGACTGGGTCCATACATGTTAAAAGAAGAGGGAGAACGAGGATCGGAACCGGAAGGAAAAGCTCCACCATCTCTCTTTGAAAGTCTATTGACCAAATGTCCCCTCCCCTTTCAGAATTCACCTGCAAAATCGTGATTTTGTCCAAAGCACCGGAAGTAACGCTGCTCGTTACCTCACGCATCCCGTTGTATCATGACAGATCTACGGTACCGTTTACGTAGTCTGTCCACGAGAGATTATGAGAGCAACTAAGGCAGGTGCAYGTAAAAATGTCTGACTACCCCCCTCGGTCTCAGCTACACCCTCCACTTCGCCTCGTCATCCTAAATGCCCTAAACTGCCCCTTCAGACTCCGCTTTCCTCAAATTGGATTTCCAGTGAAGTCTCTGGCTCCAGATCGTGGGCTGCATACTGAGAGCTTTAGAAGGTCCTTTAGGCAGTGTGACAACGTTCACGTCTGCTGCTAGAGCACATACTTTTAGTCTTATTGGATGTATAACACGTCTTATTTCCCCAGTGGAGGAGAGCGAGAGAGAGAGAGACAGAACACTGCAACAGTCTGGTTCGCCCCAAGGCTCTCATTCAGTAGTGAGGAGAGAGKCTGGGCCTGATATTCAGAAACAATGTTTCTGTGCACTCACTGTCTGGTGGGGGAAAGGGTTTGCAGGGAGCAGACACAAAGAGCAGAGAAAGTAGCCTCATTCAAAGAAAACCCGTCTTTATTCTATGAAAAGAAGAACATGGAGACGGAACAGCAAAGCGGACAAAACAACTCAAGGCCTGACCAGAAAGAGCAAGGGAGCAAGATCCTGCCCTTYTGAATTGAAGATCCTGCCTTTCTTGGAAACCAGCGCGAAAAGACATATTGACCTGTCAACAACAGCAAGCTCTCTTACATAAACCAATCCTTTCCAATAAAAAAAWATMTAYTTTYTTTTAACATGACCAACCTTTCGGAACCACTTCCCAGTTCAAATGTGGTCTCGACTCCTGTTCAGCCTGTCCACAGATTGTGCCGTATCCCTCCCTGCTAGCTGGTAAAAAAATAGCACTGTAACGTGCTTCTGTTGGGAAAGAGCTGCTCGGAATGGAGGTTTGAGTGGAGAGAGAGTGGATAGAGAGTGGGTCGAGGGAGAGAGACAGGGAAAGAGGGTWAGAGGAGAGARGGAAAGGGAGAGAGAGAGACAGCTGTAGAACGTTCTAGAGGGAATAGTCACTCCACAGTTAGACTCAGAGGCAGGCTCTGCCTCGCCCTATCCTGCTGCCTCTGTTGACAGTGAGGCATGGTGGCATGCAAACAGAAACATAACTAAGTACATTTACATTACATTTAAGTCATTTAGCAGACGCTCTTATCCAGAGCGACTTACAAATTGGTGCATTCACCTTATGATATCCAGTGGAACAACCACTTTACAATAGTAAAAGTAGATAGTACAATAATACAATACAATAGTACAATAAGTATTTAGTTATAGCCTCAAAAACAGTAGGTCAAAATGTCATTTTGCTTTTTCCATGGCCAAAATGACACAGTTGTAGTGTATTGTTCTATCACACTGTTAGTGTCATGAGTACAGTAGGCTATTAGAGCCATCAGCTAACATACCTACAGAACAATGTCCCCAGTTTTAATTGTCACAGCAAGCATCCCACCTGCTCCACGCTGGATGACCAGCTCCACGAGGCATTCCGACATCCCGGTAAAGGTCACAGGCTCAGGACTCATCGTGATTGAATGGATAGTTTGAGGTCAGGCGCAGGTCACGACGTAGGCCTATTCTAATCTATGACAAGCTTGCTGAAAAGTATTTTTCTTCGTCCATAGTCACAAAACAACAACCATCTAAAAGTAATGTGTGCTGTCAGGTGCTGCATCTGACAAGTGAATTTGCCGTCCCCGTGGTTCAAACTTCAGAAGAGCATTGAGCCAGTAATCGACATTTTGCTGGTTCAAATCCCAGAGCAAACTAGGTGAAAAATCGTTCAATGTGCCCTTGAGCAAGGCACTTAACCCTAATTGCTTCTGTAAGTYGCTCTGGTTAAGAGCGTCTGCTAAATTACTAAAATGTTAAAATGTCAGGGTGGTCCTACTATTCCAGCAATGGCTGCTAAATCTCGGAAGAATTTTGAGCAAAAGGGCTTTTAAGTGGCGAGAAAAGTAATTATGCTGAGTGCTATTAGCGTATTAGCCTAAACTTGAATTGTTATGAGGGGTAGCTAGGAAGATTATGCTTTTCAGATCCTTTAAGCTCATTCAAAATGACACAGCAGTGGAGTCTAACATCCCATCTCCACAACAGTTAGCCTAAAACAAGCTCCAACGGGAAAAGACATTACGAAAGTCCACATGAATCTGTGCAATTGGCCATCATAGCAGGAAGCTGTGGATGCCTCGGCTGGACAGAGGTTGTTTTCGTGATGACCAGAACCTGCCTGCCGTTTCCTGGAGGAAGAGGAATCCCTCATTTGACCGTACACAGCGGTCAGTTTGAAGTCAAAGCCGCTGTACTCCCTAGGATTCATCAAATTAGCCTGAGCCTGAGAACCTGAACTGAAAGATATGGAGCTCGAAGCATTTCTGTTTACTGGGTAAGCAGAGACTTTGGCCGTCTGACTGACAGGCATCTTCCGGTTCTCATTGATCTCTCCCACGATTGAAATCTGCATATTTCAAACCCTGATTTATGTGAGATAACAAAATAGATTTTGGGTAATTCGTCTTGGCCCAATTTCTGAAAAACTCTCGTCACTCTTCCAGGTACGAACTAAGATGTTGAGATTTGAAGTGAAGTGATTGTGGTGGAAATCTGGCATCCACTGCACATCCTGAGACTGTTGTGATAGCAACCACCTGGTGTTAAAATCTGTCRTTCTGAGCTGAGGTGCTTAGAAAACAGAGACAGTGAGAAACTGTGAAATSTATATTCCAGTGGAAAAGTTGGACAAAGCAGGTAATATTCAAATCTCTCACATTGGTGGAGTCGGAGGACCCATTACTATTCGCCTAGAGACAGAACAGAAGCCGGTTGTCTCGGAGAATCGCAGATGGGAAAATCATCCAGTTCACAAACATACCGGTGGAAGATAAAACTGTGGAGACGAGGCAGACGGAGAATTTTCAAATGACTTCTTATCAAAACACCTGACATTTCCACCACCACATGAAAGTAGAGGAAACAGTGCAAACTAGCAACAAGGTTCCCAGAGACATTGTAACCTACCCACGAGCCATCTTCTAGTGAAAATATTTTATTAGCTCAGACCAATTAAGGAATAATGCTTCTGAGGTCAGCACATATTAATGAGATCAATTGCCAAGCGTGCCAACAGCCAACCCTTCAATTTTATGAGACAACCCAGTGTCTTTTGAGGAACTGTCAGATTTTATTAGACAGGACATTTCTACAGGGGCTGTTTCTCCTCTCCCTTCGCCTTTCTCACTCTAAATCTCTCTCTCCCTCCCTCTCGGTTTCACTTTGTCCCATTTAGCATCGACAGCCAGACTCACAAGTGACAAAAGTGTTCCGTGACAATGACAATGATTATGATCTGGTGACACCAGGCTCTGCTTCACTGATAGAATTGCTCTTTGACCTCGGAGTGTAAAATCCCTACTCTGACAAAACCACTCTGACATGCACACTCAACGCAACAGAAACATTTCTCTGCATTATACTGTGCTCCTGTTGCGGTTCACATTACCACGGTAATCTCCCTGTCATCCAGCCTGTTTTGAGGCCTGCTCTAGCCTCGGTCAACACAAAGAAGCGTACAAACTGGAAACTGCATGGGGTGTGTGTCTATTATCTGCATATGGCTTACAGAGTTGATGGATGATGTCAGTCATACACACTAGTCTACATAACATCCTCTTTCACCTTGACTCTGATTCAATGGAGAGTTCATGTTGTAGATTCCCCTTTTTTCTTGGAATCTGCTCCCCTTGAAAAAGGAACAACCATTTCTTGTTTGTTGAGAGGTTCCCTCTCCTGTTCTGTTTTTCATCTCTAGATGAGTCTCTGTCTTGGCAAACCTGAACAYGCAACGCTGTGGCCCTGTGGGACGCGGGAATGACATCATTATGTAGCCGGCGCATGAAGGCACTCAGAGTTTGGTGTCAGGAAAACAACCTCTCACTCAACGTCAACAAAACAAAGGAGATGATCGTGGACTTCAGGAAACAGCAGAGGGAGCACCCCCCCTATCCACATCGAAGGGACAGTAGTGGAGAAGGTGGAAGGTTCCTGGGCGTACACATCACAGACAAACTGAAATGGTCCACTCACATAAACAGTGTGGTGAAGAAGGCGCAATAGCGCCTCTTCAACCTCAGGAGGCAGAAGAAATTTGGCTTGTCACCCAAAACTCTGACAAACTTTTACAGATGCACAATCGMGAGCATCCTGTCGGGCTGCATCACAGCCTGGTACGGCAACTGCACCGCCCTCAACTGCAAGGCTCTCCAGAGGGTGGTGCGGTCTGCACAACGCATCACCGGGGGCAAACTACCTGCGCTCCAGGACACCTACACCACCCGATGTCACAGAAAGGCCAAAAAGATCATCAAGGACAACAACCTGGGGTGGCAGGTAGCCTAGWGGTTAGAGCGTTGGACTAGTAACCGAAAGGTCAAGTCCCCGAGCTGACATGGTAMAAATCTGTCGTTCTGCCCCTGAACAAGGCAGTTAACCCACTGTTCCTAGGCTGAATTTGTTCTTAACTGACTTGCCTAGTTAAATAAAGGTCAAATAAAAAAATGCAAAAAAAACACCCGAGCCACTGCCTGTTCACACTGCTATCATCCAGAAGGCGAGGTCAGTACAGCTGCAACAAAGATGGAACCGAGAGCTTGAGAAACCGCTTCTATCTCAAGGCCATCAGACTGCTAAACAGCAATCAYTAACTCAGAAAGGCTCAGACCCAAACACTGGACACTTTAATAAATGGATCACTATTCACTTTAAACAATGCCACTTTATGTTCAAATATCTTACATTACTCATAKCACATGTATATACTGTATTTTATACCATCTACTGCACCTTGCCTATGCCGCTCGGCCATCGCTCATCCACATACTTATATGTACATATTCTCATTCACCCCTTTAGATTTGTGTGTATTGGGTAGGTGTTGGGGAATTGGTAGATTACTGCACTGTCGGAACTAGAAGCACAAGCATTTAGCTACACTCACAATAACATCTGCTAACCATGTGTATGTGACCAATAAGATTTGATCTGATTTTGATTGGAAGGATATGTACCATGATGTGTCACAGAGGTAGGTAATGACAACCAATCTCAGAGCTCTGGGGTGGAGGARCATTGTCTGTCTTCATTCAGGCTTAACAGGGCAGACCAAAGACACAGATGCAAACGCGTACACACACACACTGCAGTTAGGCTATTTAAGCTACACTGATGCCTTCACAATCCAAAAAGTGGCCTCCCCTTGACAGCCCTTTGGTCTGCCTACGCACTACAGCCCAAAGATTTCCTGACTGGCTTTGACCAGAAGCCAAGTAAATCCAACCCCTGCCTTTTTGTTATCCGTCTACAAGCAGAAACCCCCCGATAGGACCCTTTCACACGATAAGAAACAGCARCAGTGGTGAGGATTTCTTTCCCAACACAATGTTCTCTTCCAGCAAGTAGCTCTSAAGATCACAAGCATCCCAAGGCTTTAGGCCTATTTTTCAAAGCTCGCAATATGACAAACCCAGTCGTATTCACGTACACCAATACATGCACTATGTCTATGCTTGCCCACATGCACTATGTCTATGCTTGCCCACATGCACTATGTCTATGCTTGCCC